>NC_051181.1:125515599-125645777 GCF_013339695.2 Rhipicephalus sanguineus
TTTTTGGCGGTTCGACCTTAGCGCTGAGTGCAGGCTTTTCGCTGATGTTCGACGCAAATTTACCGTGCTGAGGGCGCAGCACGGTAAATTGCTATTTATTGCTATTTTCTCCATGAATAACTCTTGTTTTTTAATTTCGTGTCTTTGCCTCTCCTCGTTTGTAATGAAGTTAAATCACGCAGTCTTTTTCCGAAATTATTACACACCGATTCTTCTTTAACAATATCTTTATTTTCGCTCGCAGGTATCTTCGATGCTAAGATTGCTTGTAAAACGTGTTGGAGAAGGTGCGACACTGTTCGCATCCTGACTAGGTGGTACAGCTGGTGGCAGTGGCACAACATCTTCTACTGCCTTGCCGAGGAAGCCGTCCAAGCATGAGCCTTTCTTGTAGGTTCCAAGAGCACGCACAGAAGGCTTGCCCCACAGCCTTGGACCACTTGTGCACGACCTGTTTTCTTCACTGTTGATGTAATGCACGACAGCGGCAATGTGTTTGCACCGGCTTCCTTTACCTGCCTTGCAGGTGCAGAGTGCATCTTGCAGCAGGAAGTCTGGTACTGATGCCTGGCAAGTAAACAAAAAGTATTAAAGGTTAGTAATGCAGTTGCAGGATTTCCTTTCGCATGCAAGCCGTTTTGTACATCTACCATCACACTTATCCCAGAACATAAATCAAGCACAATTTGAAATCTCCTGCTCTCAGACTTTCAGTTTCCTGGTAGCAGCAACACATGTACTTATTCGCCTTCCCCCTCTTTTTTTTTTGACGATTGGTGACAGTTCGCACAATTTCACACGCAACTCGACAGGCTCTCGGGTTAGTAAGATCAAGAGCGTGCATGCCCCCCAAATGAAAACGAACATTACAAACATGCAGCACAATTGTGACCCATGAAAAACTAAAAATAACACAATAAAATCTTTCTCACGGATGGCTGAGACAATGCTCGCCGGCCAAACACTGCTACCGTGCCCTCGATGCAAGTAGCACAATTTGAAACCTACGCAGGTCAATAGAGCTCTAAATCAATGTAAGATATTGCAGGCATACTTAACATACATCTATGACGAAATATCGTGTAAAACATGACGAATCTCTTGAGTATCTATGTAAACTACCGTAATTATTGTTACTTGCATCTCAACGACGGAACAAATTCCGGCCTTGCTGACATGCCTATCTAACGTGGTCGGCGCTTCTCCGCTTTTAAAGACACCGTGCGGATTCTTTCTGTAACACTAAAGCGCTAACGTACTCGCACTACAGCTTTGTACAGTCTGAAGCAGGTTAGCGAGAGAATTTCAAGTTGCTAAACTGCAGCGGGTAGCGCAGATCGACGGACGCAGCGGGATGGCATAGGCGGTGCGGCGCTAGCTCTCAGTTTATTCACCCGTAAGTATGGCGATTTCTATACCAGGGCATTCCATCTGCAATATTAATGCCACAACTGATTTTCTTGGTGGCACTTGTTCGGCGATGGCACGCGTAATCAGCGGTAGCACGATCGCTACATGTGCCGGCATCTCGCCATGCGAGTTCGGAACATTTAAATATCAGTCCGCCCATACGATGTGTATTTATTAATAATAGGTACAGAAACAACATTGCAGCAAAGGTTGAAATTGAAGAACAACGAGGACTGAGCGAGGCGTCGCATCAGTGAACAAAACAAACCGGCTACTTACCACGAGCTCCACTTCATAGCTAGGCTTTGTCACGCTGGTCTGCGGGACGCACTTGGCACGTATACGCACTGGGTTGTCCCAAATTCCGTTGACGTCGTGCACGTGGCCACTTTTGTAGAGGGCCGCGCCTTTCCTGCAGCTGTCACCGCAGAAGTAGCTGTCAGGCACCCGAACGCAGGGAAAATCGCAGCCGCGTACTTCAGCCATCCCCTGCAGCAATGCTATGCAATGCGCCGTCGTCTGCTCGGCTCCCCGAGTGTACTGTCGCCGGCGGCCGCTAGGTGGCTTTCAGTGGCGCCTCTATAGACGGCGCACTACGCGTATACTCGGCGACAACTTATCTTGACAGTGGATAGCGAAGGCTACGGGGGCGGGGCTTCCGCACATTCGTGTTGCTCCGCAAGTAGTACGGCAGCTTGCGGCTGATTTCGGTTTTGCTCGCTCACATCGTTAACGCATTTAGAAAATTATATACACGAAAAATATGAATGTGAGAAACATTTCGATTGTTCAGAGTACATTTTAGTGTCCTATTATGAGTATGTTCTTCTTGGAGAACTAAACAGATAGTTTGCGGCCGCACAGTGGCCCACTACGTCATGGACGCCATGTTTACTTTGGAATGGGCATGCTGAAAAGGTGGTGCTGTGTAAGAAATGGAAAGAAAAGGAAGGCATTCTTGCAAACTGAACAATAACTGTATTTTACCTTCGATTTCCTGCAACTATTTCAGTCTCATAATAAATAAAGCAGTATTTATTTCAGCAAATAAAATGAGAAAGTTATGAGTAAGGTTAAGTACTATTTGTTGGCACGGTAGCAGGCACGCGTTTCGGTTCTGTAGCTTGTCAAGAAAAGTTGTCGCCGAGTATAGACAAGCACTCACCTAATTATCAAAATGTCAATAATGCGTCTGACTCTAAAATGTCAATGATGGGTATGAAATCTACCTGCGTTTTTTTTTTTTTTTCAACAACGTACTAATTGCGTGCTCATACTTTCCGGCTCATAAAGAAAGCCCGCTAAAAAAATGTGAACAATAACACCTGACTAGGCTCCCACGTGCAAAGGAAAGCAGCGCCTTCAAATAAGCTTACTGCAAGCAACCGCTTTGTCTGTATATCGCCCGTTGCGGGTCATCTAGGTTCCTTTCAGGAACTAGAGCGCTCTTTTTGTTGTCATCATCATCCACTGACGACGAGCTACTATACGCTTGAGTGGAATTTCACTCTTGTAAACATTGTATACGACGTGTGCTTAGACCAGCGGCGTACCCAGAAATTTTTCTAAGGGGGGGGGGGGGGGGTTCAACCATACTTTATGATGTTCGTGCGTACGTTTGTGTGTGTGCCTGTATATATATACCCAAGTAAAATTGAAAATTTTCGGGGGGGGGGTTCAGCCCCCCCCCCCTTGCCTACGCCCCTGGCTTATACACAAACTCATGCGCGAATGCGCGCGTGCCACACAACGGTTGCAGAACGTGCAGCTAAAACCCTAAAAGGATCACAGTTTCGCCGCAAGGGCGAAGCAATGCATGTGATAGCAACCAATTGTAATGTTATACGAAGTAAGGCTAGCAGCGAACTTTTTGGATTCGATCTCGCATAAGCCTGCAAAACGCTGGTGTAAGGGAATACTGCCGCTCCAGGGAGAGAAGCGGTTTTCGTGCTGCCTGTCGTCTTAACGCGAAGAAAGCAGTGAGAGCACAGCATGGGCAGTTTGCTGACGTCTGCCGAGATAGCTCGCGCTAGTGACCGCGGCCTTATGATCAAAGTTCGCAGTTGCTGCTTGACCGACGCCGCGCCCTCCCCTCCCTTCATGCTCCTTCACCCTACGAAAAACGGGCGGGCCGTTTCCTCTCTGCTTGAGCAGCAATCGACGACCGGCTTCACACGCGCGGTGATGCGTATACTCCCTCCGTGCGACGGAGATGGCCGGCTCGTTTAATCTCTGCTTCAGCCGCGTTCGTCGTCAGAGCTCGCGCGCTTTTACTCGCGGGTAGAACATACGATGGGCAGGGCAACGTTATCGATTTGGACTTTATACAGAACATGACGGCGACGGCGACATACCCGTCAAGAGTGTCCATATAATTGATATCGCAATAAAAGGCAACAGACCCCAATCAAGAAAGAAAAAAAAGAAAAAGGCAAGTTACCGGAGTTTGTGCAGAAACAAACGAACGCTGTATCAACGTGGTACCATCATCAACAAAACCGCGGCGATTTCGTTGCTTACTCAAGTACAGCGTTTTCCAAACCCTTAGCGCTAACCTTCGCGATTTCCACACCATCAGCGGCGCGAGGGTCTCCTGAGGGCCTTTCATACAAGAGAGCGGTTCCCACGCTAAGGCCCCCACTCGCAGCCTGCATTAATTCTTCCTTTTCTAAGCGAGCGAGCAAGCGAACCAACAATGCACACAGGCGCGTTTTCAGGCATAAGCAAGAGAAGACCACGCATGCTGAGCAGCAGCGAGATAGATAGGAGCATCTTAAAAGAGAACAACAACTCAGCCATAATGAAGTGTACGGAAGCAGCATACGAAAAAGAAAATAAATAAACGGCGTTGCTTTGAAAGCGCGAAGGCGCGTGCACCGTCATATCGAGTGAGGAAACAATGGACACTCCGCGGGAGCGGACAGTCGCTATATTGGGCGAGTGTTAAAAGGCAAATGATTGCGAAGATAAATTAACCGATGGCGCGAGCTGAATCTTAATTCTGCTCGTTGCCTTTTTATTCATCGCTTAATCGGACACTAACCTGAAAACAAAAAAAAGTCCGAGTCCTTCCAGTACTGTGAGCATGGAAGTTAACGATGCTGTGACTATGTGCCTGATACAGTGCACTATGTGCATTACCCAACGCCGTTTAAATGAAAGCCTGCTTTACTTTATTGTTGTTATACTGACTGAGCTTGTTTTATCTTATGTATGTATGTATGTATGTATGTATGTATGTATGTATGTATGTATGTATGTATGTATGTATGTATGTATGTATGTATGTATGTATGTATGTATGTATGTATGTATGTATGTATGTATGTATGTATGTATTGTTCCCCATCCCTAGCAATGCATTTGGGCTCGAGGGGTAAAATAATTAAATATATATAGGGAGTATTGCTATAGTGAATTTATACATTATCGTTATTTACTATACTGAGCAAGTCAAGGGATATACGCTAAAAGATTCCAGCGTTCCTCTTCCGCATGACTCGGCGAGACCATACACCTTCATGTTTACATTTGCGCCATGTCCATTTTTTCGACGCGAAAACGCTGGGATTGGTGGAGTCGATATGTTTGCCCACAATTCTTGTTCTACGCGTCTTTTGTCCGCGGACGCAATTCACCAGAACCTAGCCATACAATGCTGCGCTGTAAAAACGATTTATCTCGTATTGGTATAAGTTACCCTGTCGCAATACCAAAAGTACCACTCGATCTTGCCGCGAGAAGAATTCCTTACAAAAATGGGTTTAGACAGTCTATAGACTGTCTACATACAAGCTTGGCGAGTCAGAAAACGCGTGAAGAAGGAAGTACCGGTGGCGACGCCTATTCGCGTCATTACGTCAGAGATTTTTGACGTCGTCTGCTAACGCCTACGTGGTTCCTAATCAGTAAGAATGAACTACATTGTGTAAGTCAGTAACCCAACACGATGAGATTCAAGAAATTTCATTGAGTCAGTGTGAGTGAAAGAAAAAAAAAATGGTATTGAAAACTGTGACGTCACATTGACATTCAGCTGCGAGTGTTTCGTCGCGAAATTCACAAAGGGAACAGTGACTTCGTTTCTTTTTTTCTAATAATGAACCTGCTATAGCAATATTACCGGCTGAGAGTTCTCAAACGGCAATTTACCAATCTAAGCTGATTCGCTGTTTCCCTGTAGCGTCCATTTCAACGGCGATTATATTCTTGCGGAACAGGGAACGATTTTAATGGCGTTCGCTCTCCGTTCTAGCCATGGCTCATTTCCTCCGGTGACCCGGGTCTCCGCATGCGAGGATGCAGACACGATAACTACAGCGGCCACGCTGTTATACCGCAGTTATACACGCTCGAGATCAGATCAGGCTGCGGGTCGAAAACAGCCGACGATCGAGGCGTGAAGTCTCGGCCCCTCGTCGTAGCGTGTGTAAGATGCGCCTGAAGTTGGCGTGACAGCCGCGGGCTCGCGGACGCGTGAAACTGCCGCGGGGCAACGAGCGCGTGGGCAAGCTCGTCGCCACGGTTCGACGAGTGGCATGCAGTATAACGTTCCGCCCTCGGATGCGAAGCGCACTGACTAGCGATCCGGGACATCACGCGTTTTCGACGGTTTACAGCTTTATAATATAGTAATAACCGCTGTGGTTTGACGTCCCAAAACCACGATATGATCATGAGTGTCGCCGTAGTGGATGGCTCCGGAAATTTCGACCACCTGGGGGACCACCTAAGCCTAAGCACATGGGCCTCAAGCAGGGCCGGATTAACAGTGCGGAGGGCCCGGTTCAAAAAGATAAGGGGGGCCTCTCCCCCCCCCCCTTCGCCCCGCCCCCTTTCTTTCCCGCCTTGTCATCAGGTCATGCTTAAGACTTGACGCTTTTTACATTTAGCTGCAAAGAACACAAGCCATGTTTATTCTAAGCCTCTCCGGAGTGTTTAATAATACCTGGGCGTTTCCTTTCTTGCGAAGCACGTGGAGAGATTGTCATCGTAATAATTAACTATATCAGGAGACGAAGACACACGGACAGCATTAAGGTTTGTCTGGTTCGTTGGATCATACTGAAAGAAGACTGAAGTGTGCGAGAAGTTTAGACGAAAAGAAGGAATGCATACGACACTTAGAAGTGCAGTCCAAGCACCGTGTTTGTTTCTTCCATGCCAAAGTATTTTCCAGCCATAATGCTCGCGTTATCGTATGACTGGCCACGACAGTCTTGGAAGTTAACTTCAAGATTTTCTAAGAGGTCGAGCGTTCTCTTCGCGAGATCTTCCCCTTTGTGACTGGTTATGGGTAAAAATCCGAGAAAATGTTCTTCAGGCTTATCGTTAGCAACGTTGCGAACGACCACTGTAAGTTGATCCCTGTGACTCGAATCAGGTGTAGAATCAACTGAGAGAAGTACTTGGCACTCGCAACCGCGCAAGTGATTTTTTTTTTCGGACTTCAGCTCCGAGGGCTTCCACAATGGTTGAGAGGAGAGGTAGGATGTTTTTCCACGTCCAATGTTCCCAAAGTTCTTTATATGGGCGGCAAGGAAAGGATCAAACTTGGCGATCAGTTCAAGGCACCCAAGGAAGTTGCCATTTTGAGGAGACCCGAGTAAATCATTGGATCCTCCGAGAGAGAGCCCTCGTTCTGCAAGGAACATTATCACTCCAACTACGTGGTGAAGAACATTTCTCCAGTAAGTTGCCCGTTCCGAGCAGTGCTCTTCAAGGGAGGGAAAAACAGCGCGAATGTTTGGACGAACACAAAAGGGAGATAAGACGACGACAGGCGCTGACTTACAACTTATCTTTATTTCTGTGAAGAAGGCACATTTATATAATGTCAGTGTACACACACGTGACTGCCATTAATGTGCTAACATCCCTCTGACATCGACATCACCGCATCACCGCTCTTCAAAGGATCGAATGACCGACGTTCTGAGAGAACGTCGCTTGCACAGGTCAAGCACGCATTGTCTATGACACTCACTTTCCTAGTGTGTCTTTAACTTTGCATATGCCTTGTTCCATGAACTGAACCCATCTGGTTCCGAAAATTGGTCCTTTCTTGCTGACATCAGAGTACAGGGAAAGCAACTTACAGGTCATTTGGAAGGGCTGTACAGCAGCCATTCGCGCAAGACTACTTCGCCATTGGTACGGTGAGCATAGAACATTTCTTGCTTGAAGTGGCGGTGGTAGCCCTTCGGTGCCGCGTCAGTTGGCTGAAAAGTACCGCTTCGAGCGAGAGTAATCACCCCGCATGTTTCTAGCAGTTTCACAGACATCCTGGGTTTGTGCCACCCAAAGGTTGACAGTGGATACGCGCAGAGGAAACCAGTCCGCGGGATCCATAGACATGCAAGGACGCTCATCAGGCAATGGCTGATCTGTCTCAGTCGGGCTGCTCGTCCCTGGAGAACTGGTCTTCATCGCAGTGTGCGATGAAGTTGGTTCCCGACCATGCTCGTTGAGGCTGTTGGCCTTAAAGCCACTGAAGAGAGCGCCTCGCTTGCGCCTGCTTCGGAACAAACAGTTGCGCTGAGCGCACGGTCTGCTGGATCACCTTCACGGGTCTCACTGGTCGACGGCATACTGGCCGAGCTCTTGTCACTGGCAAAATAGCTAGAAAGCTTAGGCATTTTTTCTAAAGTGTCGCTGAGGTGTTTTTGTTTTCTCCGTTGCCAAATGGCGCTTTCGAGCGCCAGAGAACTCCTTTTTCCGTGGCATATGGTACAGTAACAGAGCCTGCAAGCAAAGTTTATGATGTATAAGTAACTTATTCAAAGTGTGCTTTTCTAGAAATAATTTTTACTAAGAGCGACAATGAAGAATACTCTCAAAACAAATTTATGAGTAACATTACGGTAGTTTAACATGACAATGAAACACTACCGAAGAAATCTGATATTGGCGATAATCACTGACGAGAGTTTATCGCGTAGTTTGGGTTTCTGCTGCTTCCTGTCTACCGATTACTCTCTCGACATGATCTGGATCTGTCTACAATACGAAGGAAGTCCACAGAATAAGACGATACAGCCTGAATTGACTTTACAATAAGATCTCTATATCATTATGGTTCACATATCTTCGCAGCGGGTGGCATTCTCAAGCGTTCTGGTTTAGGTGAATATTACAGCGATGCTCGCTCATTCCAATGAATGGTCACCGACAGTCTCCAAAGGTGTAAGTTAGTAAGAAAAGCTCGTACTTGCTTATTCATAAAATTAGTTGATAATGACGGAGGCAACACAAGAGCAAATGCACCCACTTATTCATTGCGTAATAATATATTCGCAATAAAAGTATTCAAACGCTAATCCACTGAATATTATTTAAATATTCCCAAGGGTCTCGCAAAGATGTTGGTAGTGCCCCAATCTTTGCAAAGTAACGAAAATAGAAGCTCTGCAACTCTCGCACGAAACGTGCACACTGTACCTGTTAGCCATCTTAAAGTGCCCAAGTGCCGAAATATGAGAAATGCGCTTGCAGCTGTTTCCAATACTCGCACGAATGTAAATTTCGAAGTTCTTACCTTTAAGGTCAGCGTATCCGATTGTTCTGCAGTGATAACGGCGAGTACAGAGCTCCAGAGCGTGAATGCGCACGAAATTTCTTTAACCGAAGAATGCGTCATAAGAGCCGTGCTGCCTCGCGGATCGTTGAGCGCCGCAGCGGTGTTACGTGATCTGAATAAGTTAGTAAGAAAAGCTCGTACCTGCTTCTTCATATAATTAGTTGATAATGACGGAAGCAACACAAGAGCAAACGCACCCACTTAGTCATTGCGTAATAATATATTCGCAATAAAAGCATTCAAATGCTAATCCACCGAATATTATTTAAATATTCCCAAGGGTCTCGCAAAGATGTTGGTAGTGCCTCAATCTTTGCAAAGTAACGAAAATAGAAGCTCTGCAACTCTCGCACGAAACGTGCACACTGTACCTGTTAGCCATCTTAAAGTGCCCAAGTGCCGAAATATGAGAAATGCGCTTGCAGCTGTTTCCAATACTCGCACGAATGTAAATTTCGAAGTTCTTACCTTTAAGGTCAGCGTATCCGATTGTTCTGCAGTGATAACGGCGAGTACAGAGCTCCAGAGCGTGAATGCGCACGAAATTTCTTTAACCGAAGAATGCGTCATAACAGCCGTGCTGCCTCGCGGATCGTTGAGCGCCGCAGCGGTGTTACGTGATCTGAATAAGTTAGTAAGAAAAGCTCGTACCTGCTTCTTCATATAATTAGTTGATAATGACGGAAGCAACACAAGAGCAAACGCACCCACTTAGTCATTGCGTAATAATATATTCGCAATAAAAGCATTCAAATGCTAATCCACCGAATATTATTTAAATATTCCCAAGGGTCTCGCAAAGATGTTGGTAGTGCCTCAATCTTTGCAAAGTAACGAAAATAGAAGCTCTGCAACTCTCGCACGAAACGTGCACACTGTACCTGTTAGCCATCTTAAAGTGCCCAAGTGCCGAAATATGAGAAATGCGCTTGCAGCTGTTTCCAATACTCGCACGAATGTAAATTTCGAAGTTCTTACCTTTAAGGTCAGCATATTCCGATTGTTCTGCAGTGACGACGAGTACAGAGCTCCAGAGCGTGAATGCGCACGAAATTTCTTTAACCGAAGAATGCGTCATAAGAGCCGTGCTGCCTCGCGGATCGTTGAGCGCCGCAGCGGTGTTACGTGATCTGAATAAGTTAGTAAGAAAAGCTCGTACCTGCTTCTTCATATAATTAGTTGATAATGACGGAAGCAACACAAGAGCAAACGCACCCACTTAGTCATTGCGTAATAATATATTCGCAATAAAAGCATTCAAATGCTAATCCACCGAATATTATTTAAATATTCCCAAGGGTCTCGCAAAGATGTTGGTAGTGCCTCAATCTTTGCAAAGTAACGAAAATAGAAGCTCTGCAACTCTCGCACGAAACGTGCACACTGTACCTGTTAGCCATCTTAAAGTGCCCAAGTGCCGAAATATGAGAAATGCGCTTGCAGCTGTTTCCAATACTCGCACGAATGTAAATTTCGAAGTTCTTACCTTTAAGGTCAGCGTATCCGATTGTTCTGCAGTGATAACGGCGGAGTACAGAGCTCCAGAGCGTGAATGCGCACGAAATTTCTTTAACCGAAGAATGCGTCATAAGAGCCGTGCTGCCTCGCGGATCGTTGAGCGCCGCAGCGGTGTTACGTGATCTGAATAGTTAGTAAGAAAAGCTCGTACCTGCTTCTTCATATAATTAGTTGATAATGACGGAAGCAACACAAGAGCAAACGCACCCACTTAGTCATTGCGTAATAATATATTCGCAATAAAAGCATTCAAATGCTAATCCACCGAATATTATTTAAATATTCCCAAGGGTCTCGCAAAGATGTTGGTAGTGCCTCAATCTTTGCAAAGTAACGAAAATAGAAGCTCTGCAACTCTCGCACGAAACGTGCACACTGTACCTGTTAGCCATCTTAAAGTGCCCAAGTGCCGAAATATGAGAAATGCGCTTGCAGCTGTTTCCATACTCGCACGAATGTAAATTTCGAAGTTCTTACCTTAAGGTCAGCGTATCCGATTGTTCTGCAGTGATAACGGCGAGTACAGAGCTCCAGAGCGTGAATGCGCACGAAATTTCTTTAACCGAAGAATGCGTCATAAGAGCCGTGCTGCCTCGCGGATCGTTGAGCGCCGCAGCGGTGTTACGTGATCTGAATAAGTTAGTAAGAAAAAGCTCGTACCTGCTTCTTCATATAATTAGTTGATAATGACGGAAGCAACACAAGAGCAACGCACCCACTTAGTCATTGCGTAATAATATATTCGCAATAAAAGCATTCAAATGCTAATCCACCGAATATTTAAATATTCCCAAGGGTCTCGCAAAGATGTTGGTAGTGCCTCAATCTTTGCAAAGTAACGAAAATAGAAGCTCTGCAACTCTCGCACGAAACGTGCACACTGTACCTGTTAGCCATCTTAAAGTGCCCAAGTGCCGAAATATGAGAAATGCGCTTGCAGCTGTTTCCAATACTCGCACGAATGTAAATTTCGAAGTTCTTACCTTTAAGGTCAGCGTATCCGATTGTTCTGCAGTGATAACGGCGAGTACAGAGCTCCAGAGCGTGAATGCGCACGAAATTTCTTTAACCGAAGAATGCGTCATAACAGCCGTGCTGCCTCGCGGATCGTTGAGCGCCGCAGCGGTGTTACGTGATCTGAATAAGTTAGTAAGAAAAGCTCGTACCTGCTTCTTCATATAATTAGTTGATAATGACGGAAGCAACACAAGAGCAAACGCACCCACTTAGTCATTGCGTAATAATATATTCGCAATAAAAGCATTCAAATGCTAATCCACCGAATATTATTTAAATATTCCCAAGGGTCTCGCAAAGATGTTGGTAGTGCCTCAATCTTTGCAAAGTAACGAAAATAGAAGCTCTGCAACTCTCGCACGAAACGTGCACACTGTACCTGTTAGCCATCTTAAAGTGCCCAAATATAAGAAATGCGCTTGCAGTTGTTTCCAATACTCGCACGAATGTAAATTTTGAAGCTCTTACCTTTAAGGTCAGCATATCCGATTGTTCTGCAGTGACGACGAGTACAGAGCTCCAGAGCGTGAAGGCGCACGAAATTTCTTTAACCGAAGAATGCGTCATAAGAGCCGTGCTGCCTTGTGGATCGTTGAGCGCGGCAGCGGTGTTATGTGATCTCGAAAAAGCTGCGCGCATCCGGTCGGCTCGGAGAAGCATCATGTTCACCTGAGACGCCCGTGGTTGCATGTGCTATGCAGGGCATTGCGTAAAAGAAGTTCAAGAGTGATGGTCGATTGAGGACCCCCACCACAACGCTCAAGCAATTGCGGTGAGGGCCTGCTGGCGGCCAGATAGTGGATATATGTTGTAGATATTTCCTGTGCACAACCTTTACCAAGTGATGGTCTCAAGTTTCCCTATGTAACCACCAAGCAGGAATTAAGACAGAACGGCAATGCCGGAAGCAAAGAATCAAACCATTACTCCTTCGACACCTGGAGTAGCAAGCCAGGCGACAAACCAGGCTAACCTCTCCGGGCATTTCATTAAAGAATCTTATCTCTCTCTATCTCTCTCATTACTCCTTCGGAGTCCTTGCATAATCAGGAAGTTCCTTAACATACAAATATTTCATGGTGCGTTGTTTACACTATAATGAAAGCATACTATAGCATACCTATGCGTCAGCTTCGTACCGGTTATTTTCATTCGGCGCTTTAAACGATATTTCAAACAGGAACCACTCTCAATGCTCCTTCGCATTGCGTGTTGGACCGTAGCTGCTAAAATCCTCGTCAGGCTGCTCCAAGTGTCCATCCGCTGGATCAGCTCCTTCCCTGTACACGATGCATGGTCTTGGGCGAGTAAAAGGTTTTTACCACAGACTGCAGAACTGGGAACTGACTTCAATATTGTGCACGTCATGCAACGAACAACCGCTTAGAAGCATGTATATTGATTATTGAAATAGATAATCTGTTTCTATCGGGGGAATCCAGCAGGAGGGTTAAACTTTTTCGAACAAAACAATGAAGTCGGCCATTTTTTCTGTCCCTTGGGGGGCCCCCTAAAACCGGAGGGCCCGGTTCATTTGAACCCTTTGAACCCTGGATAATCCGCCCCTGGCCTCAAGCCTTTTCGCCTCCACCGAAAATGCGGCCGGGATTCGATCCCGAGACCTTCGGCTGAGCAGTCGAGTACCATAACGACCACCGAGGCGGGTGGTTTACAGCTTTAACGGTAATGTTTTCGACGAATGATGGCCGTATACTCGTAATCCGAGGATTCGATGGGATAGGCGGAAGTTGAATAGCTGGAGTAAAAGCCACACGGCCTCTTACGCGTCAAGGCCTTGACGAAGACAAGTCCACTTATCTAAGCGTTGGCTCCAGCGACTTTACCTGTTCAACGATTTATTGCTGTTGGGCTGGTTACATCATCTCCGGTATCAAGAGTGCAGACTTAGCGCCAAAAACACGACCGCAAAAGAACGCATGTGTTTTTTGTGCTCATGTTTTTGGCTCTCAGTCAACACTATTGATACTGTAAAGATGTTCTGCTGACCTCTCAGCTTACCTAGCATAACAAATCTCTCTCCCTCTCTCCCGCCCTTCCTTAACAAATTACCGTGAGAAAGTACGGTTTCATCTTTTATGCTATATACGAGAGGAGTGCAATACGCTGAGGTCGTCAACAGACGCTGAGCTGCGTGTTTCGGATACAGAACGTTAACGACGTTCCATGCGCGAGAAATGCGGAGAACGCAACTCTCCAATCTTTCAGTCTGCAAAGTGAAGCCGTGGCGTCCGCGTTGCCGACAATGTCCCCACCATGCAACACCGGCCAGCGACAGCTGCACGCGAGCGATAACACAGCGTCGGCGGCTTCCTCACGCGCGCGGGCGCCTATTAATTACGCAATTAGGTACACGCCGAAGCGCACGACAAAGCAACGTACGGACGCAAAAAAAAATGACCACGTGCTCTCCCTAGGAACAACGCACGCGATATCCGTATTACTACATAAAGCACAAGTATATATATATACAACGACAAATGAGGACTGCTCCGAACAATGCATGAAGCCTGACCGTCGTCTTGCAAGCTAGAATATATATACCAGCACGTGGACCTCGCATGTTTATTGCTTCGGCGAGCGGATTGCGCGGTTCGTGGGTGGGCCAGTGTTCGCGACGAAGCGGCCGATGGGGCCCTGTTGTGCCTGGGAGTAATGATAGATGGCGCGCGGGTAGGGAGGGCTGCTACGGCCCGTAACAACGCGAATCGACTAATGAGAAGGAACGAACCGCTGCGGTAGGAATATGAAACTCTCTGGTAATATTCCCCAATGTTGTGCGCTGGGAACCCTCAACATATACGCATATGTATGGTATGTACCTGCGCATTAGGACGATTGCGTGTGCTCGCGGTGGCGTGCCAAATCCTGCGATCAGCCGGGTGGAATTCGCGTGCTTTATGGAGGCATGTATGAGGAACCTAAGGACGCCTAAAACTGTAAGCTTTGTAAACACAATAGCAGAAGAATAAAACGGCAAAATTCAGATCCTACTGAAAAAATTAACACAGATGAGAAGATCAATGACGTGTGATTATTGACATCGTGAAAGGGAATGTTCGCAACTCTTCTCCTTTTTTTTCTTTTTTTTTTCTAAACTGCAGGAATTGTATATATTACCATGCGGATTGAGTAAATTGATCTATGTCCAATATTCTATAATTAGCGCGAGCTATACGTTATCGCAGCCATTTCAATTCAGCCAGCCACCGTTCAAATTTCATGTGACCGCGCTATTGGAGACTTCTGATGACAAACTGCGTTTCTTAAGTTTCGTGAGTATGGCGACAACTGGAGGATGCATCATGAAAAGCTCTACATTTCTTCACGCGGTGAATTTTACCCGTGCTGCGGCTAAATCAGCGGCGTCATTTCTGAAGAAATCATCCGTGGACCGCTGCGTTGAACATCGAGATTTCGATTTTTTTAATTTATACACATATGTAAGCATTCGAACTAATGAGCCACCATCAATGACTCTCGCTCAAACACCGCACAGAAAAATAACACATTACTGCCTTCCCACAGGAGATTAAGAATTACGATTCGCGAGTAACAGGCCTTCAGTAACCTTGTCTGTCTGTACCATACACCAAATCACCGAGAATGTCCTACATGCTAAAGGAAGGGAGAAATGCATACGAGTGAGGGAAATACAGGTAGATTAACTCGGACGGAGAGTTCCGGCTTGCTACCCTACATTAAGGGGAAGGGAAAGGGGACACAAAGACTGAAAGAAGAGAGGAGACAAAAAGCAGGGTGGTGAATAAAGAAAGAATTCGACCTTGCTAAAAAAAAAAGACAGAAGAATGTCACGAACGGGAGAATTGCTGTCTCTCTAGCATGCAACAGCCACGAAAAAAAAAAAAAAAAAAAAAACCCTTGACTGAATTTCAGTGCGATGGCTGTTTAGGTCGGCATTCTAAGTTTGCCCATTGAGGAAGCGGCCCGTCGCGTGCGCTGTGGCGGGGACGGCGGCAAAGAACATCTCCAATAGTTTAAACGTTGTCGCTGTGACCGCAGCAGCACTATTTTCCATTCTTCATCCTAAACAATCCGTGTCGTATAGCCACCGTGCCGAATAATTCATCTCGTACAATCACCAGTGTATACCTCAAAGCGAGCCGTCGCCATCCTTTAAGTTAAAAAGACGGTTCTTGCTATCCAGAAATCCATCCGCCTCGGTGGTCTAGTGGTTATGGTGCTCAACTGCTGACCCAAAGGTCACGGGATCGATTCCCGGCCACGGCGGCCGCATTTCGAAGGAGGAGACATGCCAGTGGCCCGTGTGTGTACCTACCAAGATGCACGCTAAAGAACAGTAGATAGCCAAAATTTTCGGGGCGCTCCACTACGGCGTCCCTAATCATACCATGGTTTTGGGAGCGTAAAACCCCAGCAATTATTATATTATATTAAAAAAATCTGAAAGCGGGTAACCATTACTGGCCACAGTTTCTTGGTCGCCTTGACGCTTACCTTCCTCCATCGTCCCGGTAGACTACGCCGCAGAAATCCATTCCTCAAGAACATATCCGCAGCTTCTCGGCGAGTATCACGGTTAACGGCCGCGCGAAGTTCACACGAGCAACGTACAGACTGAACGTATACGCAGACGAACGGTCGCGCTCAGAGCGCAGGTGACGCGAGAGCCGTTCGAGACCTCTCTGAACCACCCGACCACGGAACACCGCGCTGCAGAGCACCGGCCCGTTGGAGGCAGGTGATTCGGTTAGACATTGCTCTCGCTCTGTCTTTTTCGTCCTATCGCGAGCACTCGACACCATCTGCCCGCAGCATGACAGCGCCTCCTACGGAAGTATATAGAAGTACATAGTATATACTTCTGAAAGCTCATCGACATTTCATGTTAATGTGTCGATGTTTACTTAGTAATTCAAACAAACGACGAAAGCATCAAAAAGCAAGAAAAAAAAAGAAAGGGTCGCCGATTTGCCTGTCGCTCGCGTTCGTGTATTCCTTTGTATATTTATTTATTTATTTGACACAAACTGCCAATCCCAACGGGGGTTTTAGCAGAAAAGAGATACATATAATAAGCAGATACACAAGTGTAACTTGGTTCAACAAGCCACAAATAAGAATTTGGAGCAATTAAATAAAAGTAGCGCGTACAATCATTTAACAAACATATATATGTTATAACATGTATAAATAATGAAGCATTAATACAGCAGTTACAAAGTATGCGCCATGATAAAAAAAAAAAACAAAAAGAAAGTTCACTTAGAATACACACGTAATTAATGAATATGTCGTACATGATGTAAACAATGTCATTATACAACGCAAACGGTGAGGCTAGAGCTTTGCAAATAGTTCACATTTGGGAATCGCGTAGGTAGCTTTCAAGAAGTGACATAAATTGTAACTATACTAGCTACCAATCAGCATGCCTTAACTACAGTTTTGTCTATGTCATCGCAACCCTTGGTCTTCTTCCTCCTCCCGTCACGGCCCCCCACCTCCTCCATTTCCCCCCCTTTATTTTAAAAAGAAGTTTACAAGGCCAAAGTGGGTTTGCGGTATCTTTTATTTCAATTCTCGTCACTTCGATGCAATGTGACCATTTCTGGGGTGAATGTGTCTTATATTCCCATCTGTGCGCGCGTACATACACACGCATACAAAAGCCCGCACCTTATAGTGTAAAAATAAAGATAAATACTTGGGCCAACGAACAACCGTGCACACAAGCGTATGTGACGCGCTTCGGAAGTGATGTTCCTGTCATGTGTCTGTAAGTAAACTTTGCTTATTCCACTACGAAGTTCCAACTAGCCGCAAGCACAAGCTCGTCCAAAGCGTTCACGCAAGTATCTCTATAAAAGCGTCTGCACAAGCTACACAAGTGTCCATATGGTCATCGCGAATATCAAGATACCTACGAAGGCACCACTTCAAAATTTGCAAATAGCACACGAAAATTTAGAGCGGCATATCGGTAGACGTGAATATCGACCGGCGAAATACGATACGAGCACATACTAGCACCCGCAGGTTTGTCCAGCATCTCGTATCCTCTGATCCAGCGTCAATAGCATCATTTATGGATGTAACTGCAGTTTACTTAGTGCAGAGTTAGAAACCGTTGTTTTGACACAGACCGTGCAGTCTATGTGTTCAACGCAAACGCCACTAAAACTCACTGTAGCGAAGTGTTTGCAGAACGATAAACGTATACATCACGCTTCAAAGATACAACTGATGCCGGTGCCAGCATTCAGATACGCTGATCGTGAAAATAAACAGCTGTAAGATATACTGTGTGATTGTCAGTGCGTTGGCAAACCGCGACATACAATCGCAGCACAATTTTGCTTTCAACATATAACGTAAAAACAAGATCGTTCGTATACCACTCCGATGCCACGGTCGTCAGGAAAGACGACGCTTCACGAATCCACCGGAAACCGAAGCGCGCGGCGCGTTTAATTTCAGGCTGACAGTGGTTTCTAATTACCGCCAGCTGCAGACACAGTGTAACCGCGCGCTTTGCAATACGCTCACGTACATACGCACGCTGTACACAACCACGGACGTGCTTTCCTATATTCGCGAGCGGAAATTGAAGAAATTCGACACCGCCCGCTGCATAAGTAACACGCGCACTGTATACACACACGTCCAAAGCGAGAGCTTTCGCCATGAACATTTGAGACGGACCAGACCCACAGACACATACATACATTTCGAAACGCGGAAACCACAGACTCGACGCACAATGTTATCCACTGCATGCGCCGTATGAGCGTATAGCTGCGGGCAAATTAATGCCCGGCCGCAGTGTATGTATATATAGATGTATATATAGACAGAGACGCGCTCTGGAAAGTTGCGGCGAGTGTGTGAACCGTTGACAGACAGGGCACACACATGCGTATACATACATCGTTGCGAAAGCGCGGGAAAACCGCAAACTCTTCCACAACTGCACGCGCTAGAAGAGCGCAGTTGCGAGCAAATTAATTCGTGCGGTAGATATATATAGAGCTATATACAGAGAGAGAGAGAGAGAGGGGGAGAGTTGGACTCGGGAAAAGTTGGCGCGCACACCTCGCTAGCCGCGTGTGTTTGTTGGTTCTCCGTCCTCATTAGCAGCAAGTGGCAGTGATGTACTACGCATGCCTCGGCGTCCGAACACCAAGGGGAGCTCATTATCAGTTTCGCACACGTCGGCGGGCGCGTCGCTAATGGCCCGAGCGCTGCGGCTGGATTCGGCTGGAAGAGGCTCGTTTCGCGCAGTGCGGGTATGCGCGCGGCGCGCGTGCTGGAGGCAGTGAATAATTGATGCCGGCAGCCGAAGCACGACTATATAACACTGGTATATATATATATATATATTTTCTCTCTCTCTCTCTCTCTCTCTCTCTCTCTCTCGCTATCACCGATAACGTCCCAAAGGACCCCCGCGCGCACGAGGTGGAGGAAATAAGGGAAAGGAATAACACGATGAGCAGTTGTAAGGGAGGCGCTGGCGGTGGTCTCTTCCGCGCAACGCGTGCATATATATATATATATATATATATATATATATATATATATATGCACGCGTTGCGCGGAAGAGACCACCGCCAGCGCCTCCCTTACAACTGCTCATCGTGTTATTCCTTTCCCTTATTTCCTCCACCTCGTGCGCGCGGGGGTCCTTTGGGACGTTATCGGTGATAGCGAGAGAGAGAGAGAGAGAGAGAGAGAGAGAGAAATTAGCCGGGAAGTGCTGGGATATTAGCCGGAAGCGAAGCTTCTCGTTTGCTACCAGAGTTGCCAGATGCTGCCTATAGCTAACAAGCAAACGATCATCCCAAAAGAAGCCCGAAAAAAGCGGATGTTTAATAAATTTTCTCATTCTTGAAAATATTATTTCATTGCGATAGAAAGTTGCTCAAATACGAAGAGAAGGTAACAAAAAGCTTTAATTGTTTGATACAGCGGCATATGCGTAACTATGAGCGAAATAACTTATTTACTTTTTAACACAGTCGCAGTGTAGTCTCCACTCTTAATGCGCGTTTGCCAGTGCGTAAATAATGTTCGTTGAATACTACAGCGTGCGTTTGATTACAACATTCAGCTACACGAAGTCATCGACAAGCGCTCTATTAGCGTACGTGAGGAGCAGTAACATAACTATATGGAGGAAAAGCGCAAATAAGCCCCCCCCCCCCCCCCCCCCCCAAAATAAAACGCGACAAGCGACTGGTAAATCCTACGAGCGACTCGGTGAAAAAAGAAGCCCAAATCCGCTTATTTATAACACCGCTATTTATAACAACGTTTCTTTCTTCAATATTTTTTTTTGCTTCGCAACCTGTTTCGGTAACATTTTACAGAAACAGGCATAAAAGGGAAGACGATAGAAAGAGACATAAATGAAATTTAAGACACAGTGAACGCCTGCAGATGCGCACCTGCGCCACGAATTTCACCTGTAGCAGCGTTGCTAAGGGTCCAGATGACTTTTCAGCAAAGTTCAGTATATAGCTCGAAAAAAGAAACTGATCATTCATTCATTCATTCATTCATTCATTCATTCATTCATTCATTCATTCATTCATTCATTCATTCATTCAGAACGTTCACGCAGGTATGTGGGCCGCAAGTACAAAAGTGGCTTGACTGCCTTGTGGGCCAAAGAGACAATTACAAAGGCTGTGTAACAATCACGTGAGGTAATCAGAACTGACTGCTTCACAGAACGTAGAGGTATGCGTGGTGGCATATCTAACATACTGATCTATATATATAGTACAGTCCTCGTTCCCACACACACACGTCACAGTAGGCGGTGGTGAATGCCCGTTACAGCATTGATGCTGTAACAGAACACTCTGGGCAGCTTGTAGTACTTCCAGTCATAAGGAACCATATGCTTACGTGAGAGAGAGTCCAAGGGCCCCGCCGAAGGGCGGTGTGCTGCTCGCCTATTTCCGACCAATTAACATTCGGAATTCTGTTACACGCGACACGTCGTCCAAGCCTACGACATGCACCCTCTAAACTTGGCACAGGAAGCCCGTTATCACGCACGACACGCGTGCATTGTTACGCGACTCGCTTTTATCTTTACGACTATACGCGAGAATATATACGCGCTATAAATCTGCCAACCACCCACATTTTACACATCCGTGTATGCCCCAAGCTGCCTTGCGGCCATATATCACACCAAGCTGGCGACACCTGTTTTCAACCCGGCGCCATGCACAGCCGGCCGGCGCAAATAACACACGCGCGCGCGCGCGGGAGAAAGAACCTCTAGGTCGCGCGAAAAATCCGATCCCGCCACGACAGCTAGGCGTCAGACGCGATGCCAGAGGCGGCCCAAAACTCGCTAAAACTCATTTCCCCAACACTTCCCCCACATCCCGGTCTTTTCGCGCCTCCTTCTCCCTTTAACCCTATTTTCAACACGAATTCCCCCATCCGAGTCACATTTCATCCTCCCCACTTTCACTGTTTCCCAAATGGCCCCTCTCCCTTTTCAAGTGGGAACTCTCCCCATCTCCCATCAACCTAGGCTCTCCCGCTTTCCCTACGTACGAGATCCCCAAACACCTTTTTTCCTTTCTTTTTTCATTTCGGCAGCTTGATTCTATGCAGCGACAGCGCCCTGCGATGGGCTGCGTTATTGGATGGGGCGGCCAGCTGCCGGAACGGCGCGCAGTGCGTCAACCGAGAACGAACCCTAGAAAAAGTTTTTTCGCCCACTCGCGCGCGGACAACACGTCCCTACCCGCTGCTGCTGCTTACAAATTGCCCGTGATAAGTCCAGGCGTTCCATGGGCCTGTCTCTCCTGCCTCTCTCTGACGGGTCATTCTGCAGAGCGCCGAGTTTCACCAAATAGAAAAAGGAAGGGAAAGCAAGCAGCACTAATGATGAGAGAGAGGGAGAAGGGGAAAAGGGAGAGAAAGAAGTTGCGAAATAACGCGTTGCTGGGTTAGTCGGCGCATATTAAAAAGTAGGCCGTAAAAACTGTGGCCCTTTAGCGTGAACCAACAACGACAGAACAGCTCAAAGGGAACGCAAACTTTCCACTGTTCATTCATTTTCCGTTACACATACAAATAACTTCGTTAGAGTCCTGACGGACACGGTTAGAAGACTCCCCAGTCAATTCGTTGTATACACCCACGCCGGCACTGAGGGATGATGATTCTCGGCAACGACACGAGCCCTCTGGACGGCCTGGAGATGATGCGTGAGATGTTACAACCAAAATATACAATGACAGACGCAGCATACCGCAATTATTATTTTTATTTTTGTGCGGTATAACGTGCATTACATTGCATATTGATATATGTTTGGTAGGAACAGAAATTGAATGAAATGTCGAAAGTTTGCGCTCCCCTTAACCCCTTCTCTCGTTAGCTGTTCGCGCTGAAAGGCGATAACTGTTACGGTTTACTGAGTAAGGAAGTCGCGTTATATAGACTTATTCCAGGCCGTGACACAAAAATAGATGCCTGCCGTTGCCTATCGCAAGCCGGTCGCCTGGCTTCGGTGGGCACGCATGATTATACTGGACGAAGTGGTGCAGTGAGGAGCAAGCAGTCGATGTTGACACCATTGAACAAGATCCCCCACCCCCACCACCTGTCCTGAAAAGCAAAAACAAGCGCGTACACCGAACATATACGGCGTCCTAAGCTATCGTCACACCGAGACAGTTTTTTCTGCATCGCACGTCTCCGACAATCTTCAACTCCCATTTAACTTAAATTCTCTTCCTTTCGTATCGAACAGTTGTATGTTTTTGTTTCCCTTACAACACCAACGAGCTTTGGGAGGGAGCCTTGGCCACCTCCAATATCGACGATTAGCTAAGGCTGGTCGAGAAGCCGAGGACGCGGCCCGAGCTCGAGGTGTCCTGGACTAAGGACGCCCTTCCTGAGCTATCTTCTCACAGTAAAGACATTAATTATCCCTCTCTCTCTCGAAATTATCCAAGATTCCAGGATCTACGGTTCTCTTCTTTTTTTTTTTTTTTTGTCAAGCTTAATTAAGGAAACTGCAGTTTGTTGCACCACGTTCGTCCTACTCCCTTTTACTGCAAGCAACAGCAGCGCCTTGACTAAATTGTCACACTGTACATGTACCTTTTCACACCTATGCGCATGCCTTGACGCTCTCCGCCAACGTCGTTGCCTAAGCGCTCTATTACCTCATTATTGTGACAGAAGGAAGGAAGATGATGAGGGGTCGCACTGTCACAATACCACACAGCAAGCAGCGCGGCAACATACTACATTCTCGGTAAACAGCGCGCGAGCACGGACATTAGAGAGCGGCAGAGAGGGGAACGAAGGAGCGAGGGTCACTTTTCCGCAGAGTCTCGGCGCACCGTCACCGACGTCACAAGTGACGACGAAGAGGGATGACGCCTGTCTTCTTTCGGGAAGCGGCCAACTGCGAAATGGGCGCGCGCTGCAACAAAATCGGATTGGTCCAGCGACGGGCGGAGCCAAGCCCGTGGCGAGGAGCCAAGTCAAGGCAGCAGCGAGTCGCGCAGCGCGCTCAGCGAACACCCCCCCCCTTTCCTCTCCATCTCCAATCATCTCATTTTTATTATTCTTGTTTTTAGTCCACCGCCTTCTTGCCTCTTCGGCGACATTCTTTTCTTGTTTTACTTCGCGAGCGAGTGTGAGTTAAATGTGTCAAGAAGCCACCTCGCACGATCCCTTCCTCCGGCTTTTCAGTTTCAGGATCTTGAATCTCGTTATTGTGTCGTAGACTCCCGCTCTCTTTCTTCACACACACACACACACACACACACACACACACACACACACACACACACACACACACACACACACACACACACACACACACACACACACACACACACACACACACACACACACACACACACACACACACACACACACACACACACACACACACACACACACACACACACACACACACACACACACACACACACACACACACACACACACACACACACACACACACACACACACACACACACACACACACTTTAGTCCACTCGGCCCATTCTCGCGCTCTTTCAATCTTGGAATTACCGCCGGAGGGCGGAGATTCCGCGAGAGCCCACAACGCACCGCTAGCTCGGACAGAAGCGAAGATCAAAGCCGTGCTGCTTCTTTCTCGTAATAAAAGACCAGTAAGCTACGTATAAACGCAGGCCTGGACGGCGGTGCCCAAGGCGTAACAAAGGAGAAGCGACAGAAGACTGAAGAAAGCCAACAGTCTTCGTCCCTATGCCCCTGCGCACAGGAAACCGCGGCTTCGCTCCGTGAGTCTCGTAATGGGAAAGGGAAGAGAGAGGTACGGAGGTAGAGAGGAGGAGAGGCGAAATAGAGGGAGAGGAGGGAATGAAACAATGGAGGAAGCGTGCCGTATAATTTCGCGGATTACGTCGCGCTGAAGTGTACACGCCCCGGCGTTGGCGGTGCTTTCGCCCGTGCATGCGGCTGCCGCTGTACGCTCGCTCGAGCTTCCTCTCAATGCGCTGTTGAGAATGTTCTCAGGTTTTGTTGGTCTTCTCCACTCTCACTTTCCTGCTAAAGTACAGCCTTCGTTGCTTTATCTTTGCTTTATTTTTTTTTTCTGTCACGTTTTGTGCCTGCACGCTTTCGTCATGGTCAGAACTTCCCCTGTTCTTTCTCTCGTCGCACTTTTTTTTTAGTTTTTACTTTCTTCCCTTAGTGAATACCTTTCCCAACGTGAGACTGTAAAGGGCCCCTAAACCAATCCGAGTTCAAAGACGGGAGACTGCTTCCAAAGACGGGAGACTGGCCTTCCTACCCTTCCTAGAGGCGCTATATCCTCCTCGCCACTTATTTCTCCACAAAACACGTGGACAATGTCGGCACTAAGCGTTGAGCCTATCAGGATTTCGCGCTTTTTGCCTACACCCTGTTGTCTCCGCTTGCGCAGTGGAAAAGCACAAAACGAAGTGAACTCCGTTGATCGCGCACGATAGTCATGCGAGTCAAGGCAGAACGGGCGCGCGACTGCATGGCAAAGCAGGAAAGGAGACAATTCAAAACCGATATGGACCAATCGAGAGCTTTTTTTTTTTCTCATGACGACACGTGAACAGACTGCTGGCGTCATAAATGTACTGAAAAGACGGGAAACGCCGGGTGAGAATAACGCGCTCTTTCTCTGTATTTCCAGGAGTTGTTTCGGGTCTCTTAACGGTTTTTATTCGGGCTCTCTCTAGGCAAGCAGAGAACAGAACGTCTTTGGGGCCCACGGCGGCATACGCAGCGGAATATGTTCGCGAAAGTTTCTGAAATAGTGGCCTGCAATAGAGTGACAACCGTATTCTCCCTAAATAGATTCCAAGTCGCGGCGCCCCCCTCGGGCGTAGTGCCAGCTGGATTTGATTTCTGAAGGAGACGGCCTAAAAGAACGTAACGGATGGAACCGCCGACAATGTCAACACTGACAACGCCGAAAAATGCGTATTTTGTCAAACGAGCAAGAACGAACTATATCACACAAAAATAAACTTAGTAAGTTGTTAGTAAACGCATGTATTTACTAACTTCACGGGTATTTTACAACCTTCTTAGTAACATTTTGCCAGGCAAGAGATATAGAAAGCTAGTAATGGCTGGAGTTACCAGCCAGAGACGTTTATTATCAGTTTGATGTGTCAATGCACGCGGCACCTATAAACAAAATAGTCGTAAACCTCTTGCTGGGTAATTGTAGGCCACTATAGCGTCAGTACGGTTACTAAGTTGCTACTGAGGCTACTAAACAACCTATAGAGTAACACACCAATAGTTTGAGTTCGTACTGTCCACTAGCTTGGTAGGTCGTGAATTTTACTATGCCTCCCCTTTTACTACCTGGTAATAGTAAGGTATAATAGCAAATGCTTAGGCAGTAGCAAATGTCCAAAAGCGTAGTGAATACATCTACCTTTTTATTTTTTTCATGAAGAGCGCGTACATCCGGACTTTTTCCTGTTGTGTTTGTTTGTTTGTTTGTTTGTTTTTGTTTGTTTGTTTGTTTGTTTGTTTGTTTGTTTGTTTGTTTGCTATCAACGGATTAACAGCGGAGGCGCCGAGGCAGAAAAAGAACTGACCCTTCAGATTTATCTTTCTCTGAACGCCACCGCGCGTTGCCAAGCAACCGTTACTTCAAGCCTCCGTTAAGGTATAAGGACAACACAAGGCCAAGCTTCTCGGCCACTCAAGGTCCGGTCCATTCGGGCCACACACACGGATTCCGCACGAAACAAGCGGCGCACCGCGTGTCATAATCCACTATACACCTGATGGAATGCGAGCGCAGACACGCCCACCTAACACGCGTCCAGTTTCGTGTTCACTTCCGCGCGTACACAGCCGCAGCGAGCCACGCAGTTCTGACACAACACCCCGCACGCGCACAAAAAACAATGCGTTACAACTTGCAGAACACAGCCGAGAAAGGAAGAGAGATTTCGGGAGACAGTCGTACACGACCAAGAACAAGAAAGAGAAGAACAAGTACAAGGACAAGAGGAAGATTGAAAGCAACGACGACCCGACACACGGGGTTCCTCCTGTCCGGAGTCCTTAAGAGAGAGCATAGCTTATAGCGACGCTCCGAGAAGCAACCTCGTTTCCCGGGAACCGACAAAACGAATCCCAACACCGTACACGCCTACCTTGCCAGGAAAGCGCAGAAGCTGTCAGAGTGAATCGGCGTGAGAGGTCCTTCGCGCTCGATGGCATTCCCCAAATTCTAGGGAACATCTCTCTCTCTCTCTCCTCTCTCTACGTCTCGTCACCCAGACTACCATCCCCCTCAAGCCTCCTCACATTATCCTCCAGGCTATGTGTCGCGTGTCACTTCTTCGCTGCACTGCGTGGAGTGAGTCAGCAGAAAAAAGCATCAGGACTACAGGCAGCGCTGCGGACTAGAGCGTGCACCGCGCTATACGGTAGTACAGTCACTGTCTTCATCCGCGAGATCATCGAGGAAATAAAGCAAAGCAAAAGCAGAGGCAAAGCAGTGGCGTGTCGCGGAGAGCAGCCATGTTCCTTCCTTCTCGCCTCTTCGTAGAGGAACAAGACGCGACCAGTGTGTATTAGGAGGACGAGAAACAGAAGCCACGACGTTCGGTCGACGAGCAGCACAGATCGAGGAGGCAAGTTGGCGGAATGTGATAGAGAGATAAACGCACGAAGAAAAAGAAGAAGAAGAAGAAGGAAGGCGCCGAGTCTTCAGTAAGGGGGCCTCGTATGGCCGCAAGCCTGGACTTCTTTCTCTCTATCACTGCCTTTTCCGCAATCGCGAAGGAAAGAAAAAAGAAACGAGGTTAGTCCGTTCAGCCGCTGCGAAGACTCGCCGTGGGGACAGCTCAGCTATATAGCCTGAGACAGCTATGTACAGTTCGAAGAGATTCTTTCGGTTCCTCGACGCTTCCTCCTTGGTCTGCGGCGTCTGCCTTTAGGAGGCCGCTCCAACTGTCGTCCTGATTTACCCTTGACATCTTAAGAGTATACTCCGCCACACACACTCCGTGCAGTGCGGCGAAGCAAGAAGACACCACAAGAACAGTACGACAACAAGAAGAACGGGCCCGGAGAGAAAGTAAGAGAAGTGACCCGTGCTAAGCCTGGTCGGCTACACTGTAATGTGGAAGGGAGACTAAAAGATGAGAACGAGAAGTTCATAGTTCCTCAGAGCAGCATTCAATCGAATTGGATTGGATCTAGCTATGTCAAATATTATGTCTTTGGGAGCCTCCTCAGTAGCACATTGCCATAGGGAAGGCACCACAACAGTCTGCTCTGCCGTTGAAAAAAAAAATTAATTGAATCAAGACGATTTTGACCAAAATTCTTAAGTTACCATTATTAATTTATATCGATTATTCTAGTTGTTTAAGTCATACAAATTATCTATGCCCATCTGTGTTATACTATCCCTTTCTTGGCCAGTTCCCCAAAGTGGGTTGCGAGCCAACCACGCAGAAGTTCAAGTTCAGACACATGCAGCGCACGAGGAGCGTTCGTCATCCAGTTCGTCATAAGCGGTCAAGAACAAGAATAACAAGAATATGAAGAGCAAGAAGAAAAACTACACGAACAGCGAAAGGAACGGCGGCTCGACCTACGTGTTCCTAGAAACAATAAGCTCGCGTGCAGTCAAGAACTGATAGCAGCGTATCTCCAGAAAGTAGGAAAGTCGAAGGAGAGGTGCGCCGTTGTGCGCTGTTGATCATTTCGTCAATACGACGCTAATCATTTAGCGCAGAAAGCGCAGTCGCACTATGGACGCCCACAGGCAGAGACTGGAAGTCCTTTCCCGTTGACAGACGCGCGACCCATATAGAGCTTTCGCGCCGTCAGAGATACGATTGGTGGTTTCGTACGTTTGTGAGAGTGGTGAGAACATAACTACGATAGATTCGCATTCGTGTTCATTTTTTATTGCGAGGCCTCAGTAATGTCGAGCAGCGTTCTTCGAAACTCTCAAACGTCCGCGAAGATCGAAGAACAAAATAAAGTTCGACAATATCGCGACAGTCCCTTCCCCTCACCCCGCGCTCGCGCACGTCGGCTCGTGTTCCCATGAGGCTTCAGCCGGAATCAACCTCGACAGGACTGTCAGGATGAAGAGAATGGTAAATTCCTGAAAGCAGTCACACAGTGCGCGTACGTGAGATATGAGAAAGAAAGAAAGAAAGAAAGAAAGAAAGAAAGAAAGAAAGAAAGAAAGAAAGAAAGAAAGAAAGAAAGAAAGAAAGAAAGAAAGAAAGAAAGAAAGAAAGAAAGAAAGAAAGAAAGAAAGAAAGAAAGAAAGAAAGAAAGAAAGAAAGAAAGAAAGAAAAAGACGTGTCAGAGTTCTTATTGACACGTCGACGATGACGCCACCCGGCCCTTCTCGCACACCACAGAACACCGCTTTTCACTTTTCGAGAACTTGCGGTTCTACACACGATCGAGACACGACGACACGAACGGCTGGGAAACGGATTGAGTCTGCCTCCGTCTATGGCTTGCCGCGGAATTCACTGGAGACGTAGAGAGACGACACGCGAAAGAATTCTGGCGCCAATTCTCACTCGTACAAAAATACAAATTAAAAAAAAAACGAAGAAAGAAAAAACACGCGTCTGTGAACCGTCTCACTAAGCTCGCGCTGCTTCGAGCGAAATGAATGAGGCCCGAATTTAGCTATCAGTACACTAATAGATAAGGTTGTGTGTTGTAAGTCGAGTCCGCGCGACGAAGATGGGTCGCGTCGGTTTCTCTGGCTGAAGAGAAGCCGAAGAGAAGATGGAAGGTTGAAGTGGCGAGAAAGTGTTGAAAAGGTAGTGTCGATGGATCGAGCCAGTTTCGACAACGTCGAAACTTTAGGAGCTACGCCGCCCCCACCCCCTCCCCCTTTCCTCCTCCGGCGACGCCCTTGTTGCCATCACTTCAACATTACATATTCGCCTGGCCATTTGTGTTGCTGAAAAAAACAAAAACAAAGATGGAACTAAACTTACAAAATGATTGTTTAAAAAACTAACAGAGAGACTAACCTCTTCCCAAATTGTGTTTTTAATCGTCCCTATAAAGGCGCCGGTGAGTCGAGGAGCAGCGATACGTCGCAGAGTGCGACACCACTTGGGACGCCTCATATCTCGGTCACACGCTCGGAGCGGTAGACCAAGTGCCGTGAAGCCTGCCTCCGATGGCCGTCTCAGCACCTCGTTTTAACAGCCCTCCCCGCTAATTCGCACGACCCCACTTCTCTGAGAAGGGAGAGGAGGTGGTCATGAAGAGAGGAAGACCGCAGCCGTCTCACGCAACTTCGACAAGAAAGCCTTCGAGCAGAGTGCGAGTCCTCGGCGTCCACTCCGGCGGGAATGGAGCAAAGGAAAAGCCGCTACTTTCGCACTCCTCGAAGGAGGAGTCGGCACGATGAGGCAGGCAACACACGTTGGCCACATTACCGCAAATGGCCTCTCTCTGCAACACATTGCGAGTGTTCTCATTTGCTGCCCTTTCGTACATCTCCTTTCCTTTCCATAAACCCACTTAGCCCGCGAAGTGCGGTTGAAATAGTTATATACTAACACTAAACACAACCCACTTTACACACCTTCTATCAAGAAACAAGGTGGTAGTCAGGGGGTGAACTAGAGTGCTTGATTACATAATCATTTGACTACATAGACGTGTTAACGCAGATGCCTCGTCGGGTATACCGACTTAGAACTGCTGTCCTCTCCCCCGCATCATTTCATGATCCACGTGCGTATATATACTGCCTAGTGCGCAATAAAGCATTGGTCGTAAGCCAGCGCTTAGGCCGTCTCTGTCCTGTTGTCCTATATATGGTTCGTGCTGTTCCTCCTTTTCAGAGAAGTGAAATTGGGTGAAGACAATATTGGTGTTATAACAGCGGATGAACAACACTATCCAACACAAGCAATCATTTAGCCACCTCTATAACCATATTTTAAATAAACGCTATAACCAACATAAGCCCGTTATAACCAGTACTGGTAGTGCGAAAGTAAATACAGTAGTTAAAGACACGTGACTTAGCGAGAATATGTGCTACAGAACGCACTGCCTTCGGGAACCTCCCGTATTTTTCGTCAGAAATCAGACATGGGACATCATCCTGTACCCAGTTACAGAACTCGGTGGAACAACACGAGCAAGACGTCGTCCTCGAGAACGCGGACGGCGGCGGAGTCCCGGGTTATTCGCGCGATTATGCGCCGAAAACTGACGACGAGAACTTCGGTCCGGTGTTAGCACCTTATACATGCCGTTACGCGGCTCATTGTCATGTCATATGGAATGATTGCATAGAATATGGAATATCAGCCGTTTAATCAACGCATCCGTGAGGTAGAAACATCGCTCGCGTCACCGCAATGATAACAACCAAGAAAAAGCCGAACGCACACTGAGCCGAATTCCGCATGCACCAAGTTCACGCACAGATAGTTCGGACATGTATGTATACATGCGCTGTCGCTGACGCGGGCAGCAAGACAAACTAGGACTCGTGTAAATTTATTTCTCTTTTCCGCGCAGACCCCGTTAGTCCGGCCGTTAGCTCCACTACTATACAAGGCCGCGCAGTCATGGACTAATTGCATTCGCATATTCAAACTCGTTAAAAAGGTTCCCTGACCCAGTGTAACGAGCGAGCGGCTTCGTGATCGATACACCGACGAAGCAAGTGCTCGAACTATAACGCACATTCTTTCTCCCTCCTTTCTCTAACGAGCACACGCGCTCATACGCACACTTATCCGAACACACCAGGCCTGTGCCATCAACGCACCCACACACGCACAAACACACAATGCCGCTATACGCCGCAGCGAACCGCATGCGCGGCGGCCGCTGTCGATCGTGCACTCGGCCGTCCTGTCAGAACTTTCCCCTCCACTGTGCCGCGGCGTGGACTTCATTTGAATAACAAGCATCATTAGCATCATGGGAAAAGGTTCGGAAACGAGCCACCACTCCGGCCGGCCTGGTCGGCCTTCTAACAACTAACTGCTCGCGGCCCCTCTGACGAGCCTCGTCAGCGTCAAATGGAAAGCGTTCGACGCAAGTGTGTCCAAACAGTCGGCCCCGGGAGACCCGCGGCTGTAAACAAAGACACAAACGAGCGCAGTAATTGAGTTTGGACTGCGCGACTGTCGAATTGAGAAACGAGCTCGGAATCGGAGCGATTTAAACAGCGTGCGGGCCGGCCGCTTTCGTTCGTATGCGTGGCTCTGAAAGTGTATTCGCGTTGGCTGCATGCGCCGACGTGTATACCATGCATGTGTATCGCGATGTCGTCAGAACGCCGATACAGCGTACCCCCCCCCCCCCTCTTATAGTTATCTTAAGGGGGGCGCGAAGTCTGCTCAATGCTCGGTCGGCCCCTTTGCGTTATTGTTTACTGCACAGGCGTAACGGACGTGTATGTTTATAACGATAATGGCGGCCGATGGCTCCTAATCTGATGTTGCATTCTAAGAACTCTTAACTCCCCCGGCCCCCCTTAGCCAGTTTCGGACTCGACCACTGGGGGTGGGGAGAGGGGTTGTTGTGGTGACCCGAGTTTCCACAGTTCCTCATCAGCTAACCCAGTGGTTCCCAAATGGGGGTCCGCGGACCACAGGGGGTCCGCGAGGCTATTTTTGCGGGTCCGCGAAACCCATGCTAGAAGGTAAAAAGGCGCGTTTTTTGGCGCCACACTATGCCCCGTGACAGCGGCCCCTTCTGACTTTTAGTATCCTTCGTCGCACAACATTTCTGTATTGCGGCGGAGCTGACTTATGTGTTTTCTTCTCCACGATATGGCTGTTAAGTTTGTGTTGCAGTTTTCTACGACAGATGTGCAGCATGCTTTTTCCAGGATTGCATACTTGAAAAGCAAACGCAGCTAGAAACAGGTTGAATGTGGCTGCAGACCGTACAACATATTGACAAGCTGTTGAGATCTAATTGGCGCGGTACTTTTTTTGGTTTGACCGTTATTTGCCAGGTAGAAATAAAAGGCATCTATTTCTCGCTGCATATTGTGTCAATTTAGGACCCCCACTTTCTCTCGCTGTAAGGGGTCCCCCATTTCTTCCACCGGTCCACAAGGGGTCCCCGAAACTTCCATGGCTGAGAACTACTGAGCTAACCTATGGGGTCAAATTCACAAACTGCTTTCGCTCGCAAATTACATTTGCCATTGGCCAGCGTGTGGTTCGTAGAATTGAATTCCAGACGATACTGATGTAGGACACATCATTAAAGAAGATTGCTAGCCAATGGCAGACCGCACTTACAAATGCAAAGCTTCGTTAATTTCGGTGTTAACTCTTCACCCCTTTTCTACATTTACGCGCTGTTCCTCTATCAACCTTTCGTTCTTTTATTTTATATTATCTTCAATTTGCAATCATGCCTACCGAAACGAAATCGCTATCGCGCGTTCTTTCAGTCTAGAACTTTTTTTTTTTCTAAACCAGAGGGGTTGCTATCCTTATCTCTTTAGAAAAAAAGAAAGAAAAACAGGTTTTTCTCAGCTAATACCCTATACTGATAAGACACTGAGACAGGCGTCCCATTTCACTTATTATGCCCTCATTTTTCACGCTTTTTTTCCTTTAAAGCAAGGTCTCCGCTAACGAGGCCATCTAATGTGTACGTGCCTCTCCTGCTGAATCCAGGTGGCGGATAGAGTAAGGATACCAAAAAAGAAAAAGAAAAACGCCGCCATTTAATGTCCCTTTACGTCGTTCGGTGGAAAGACGTGCGTGCACACACTCGCTCGCTCACTCATATATATATATATATATATATATATATATATATATATATATATATATATATATATATATATATATATATATATATATATATATATATATATATATATATATATATATATATATGTGTGTGTGTGTGTGTGTGTGTGTGTGTGTGTGTGTGTGTGTGTGTGTGGTGTGTGTGTGTGGTGTGTGTCTTTTTGTACGTGCGCCTGCACTTATATACACTAGACATCGCAACTACATTAGACACCTTGTATGAGTTATACAACACAGAACGTTTACAACGCCGCGAGTTCGGATGCGTTCAGACGAGCCGTAATGCAATGCTGTCCGTATACGCGGATATAAACAGCGTATAAAGGAAACGTATGCTCACTGACGTGCAACACCCCAGTCACTGCAGCATTGGTCACACTCGACGAGAAACCGGTACTCACCTGCAAAAAAGGAAGAACAGCAATCAAATACAGGTGACGACAACAACATCAACATAGACAACAACATACACGGCAGCAACCGCAACATCGTCACCTGTCTGAGCCATTTCGGCCGGGTTCCGGCGTTCTGATATATACGTACATGTAAATATATATGTATGATATCTATGTATATATCTAAGCTTATTCCATGGCGATCGACCTGATGTAAATCTACAGATACACCAAATGCAAAAGCTACAGCCGGCGCAGCAAATACGGACATTAAGACGTTGTTAATAAGCACCTGCTTATTAACAATGCCTTCACCTGATCAGACGGTATTCGGTCTAACTCTGACTGCAGGGACATTAATACAATATTTGTCAAATTATTCGTTCTGCCACTCAGTCTCGGAAGGGCATGCGGGCACCACGGCACTCGCAGCTACAGATAAAGATGTAAATTGTAAAAAAAAAAAAGTTACCGCTAACTATCAGACCAGCGTGCGGTATGAAATTTCGTATCTCTGCCGATATTGTGCCGATATTTCGGTGCTGATATTTGCAGGGCACGCGATAAAGTCTACAGTGAGCCCTCAAAATCCACTTGCAAGTCTACTGCGTATCGAGGAACAACTTTTGTACAGAAACGCCGGCATCGCGAATATCTCCCTCATTTCGTATATTTGGATGTAGTTCACCTAACCCAGGTAACGATCACCGCTCCGTCGGAGGGCGCACGGGGCACTGTGATTAAAGTTAACCCTAACTCTAACATGGAGATGGAGTTTCGGTCGACGTTACAAACCCGTGCGACCGCTACACCGTGTAATGAAACAGGAGCCGTGCGAGGCATCATGCCAACCATCCCACAGCATAAACGCTCACGCGAGCACAGATAACCATGCAAACAAAACTAAAACGGGATGTAAAAACACCTCTGGATCCTTTAACTAGTTCAGCAAGCAAGGGCCGTAAAAAAAGACCCTGTATACTGCATCGTCCTGTAATGCCCCTCAGCCGCGGTGGCTGGACCGCGCATGCGCATTGAGCGTAACACCCGGGATTACACCAACGGCCCGGTCGAAAAGAGCTTTCTCGAAGCCGTAAAGCGCTACCGAGCGAAAATCACGACACTGGTGGAGCGGAAGGGTGATTTAAGCCCTGGACGCTTAAGCCGAGCGCCCTGCGTGCATGCATAGACGATGCGTGGACATTTTAGAGTATTTAAGACACGAAATACGGAAAGAACGTGAAAGAGGTATATAAATGAGAGCGAAGCTATCTATGTACCGCGTAACAGCAAATCGGTGCTGTGGACGGAAGGCTGCTACTGCTTGTATTCAGCCAATTATGTAAACGAAAGCTGGCAACGGTGAGGTCCTCGCACTTCGTACTCTTATAATCCTTTCTTTCGTTCACTACCGCTATAGAGGTCGCACGATAGGGCACCCACAGGCTGGGATTGGAGGAGAACCTTCTTCCGATAAGCTGGTTCTCCTCGCTGATTGGCTGCACGCGACTCGCAGCTTACGCCGCCCTGCACGGAATTGGTGAGACGGGGTATAAATTAAGCCAGTGTATTGCGCACCGTAATTTATTTGTCCCTGTCTCAACTGTTAAGCTCCACTGCTATAGCTTCGCGCAAAAGCAGCCGAGATGGGACTGTCGCGCACAGTGTAAGCTTGCGTAGACCGTGAGGTGGATCAGAGATGCACGACGCTTAGTTGGTGTACAGAGTCTACTTGTGCGCCAGGTCCGTTCGGTCATTAACGCGAACCGAGCGCGAACTGCACGGGAGAGAACGAGCCGCATTCGGAAACTATGTGGGCGACGGAGAAAGGGGAAAGGGGCAATTTGTTCGCTGTCGTACAGACTAGTGGGTAATCTCTTTATTTTTGCTTTTGTGAACCAGCCGAGGCAAGGAGATTATACCAAGCGGATAGTTGTAATCATAGAGTTTCCTAAAATTAACTAGAGGGGACTCTGGCGCTGCGATCGTTCAGCTACCATGGGAATGATGGGTAGTACACAAATTTGCCTAGTCTTCGTGCTTGCGGCTTCAAACGTACTTGTGGCTTTGTTTATTGCTATGTTTTGGTTTTCTTTCGGATAAAAGAATGGATCGTTGTAAACTTCGTGACCAGATTTGAATTGCTGAGCCTAAAGAAGTTAAAGTGGCGAAGTGAAACTGCTGACTTTTGCTGAACTTCGTTTTTCGACAAAGCGGATGCAGCCGACGCGGAGCCAAACGGAGCCGAAAGTACGAAGTTTAGACAAATTTGTGTACTACCCATCATTCCCATGCTGGCTGAAGCGTCATGCGTTGCAGCTCCCATAGACACTAGCGCCAGAGTTCCCTCTAGTAAGTATTGTAGGAAACTCTATGGTTGTAATTTCTACCGACTGTACTCACAAAAAGCTCTTTCGCAATGAGCAGAATCCAAGCCAATCCCGATGCAGGACCATAGCGTGCGCAGGGTTCTCCATGGGGGAGGGGGACAAGCTTTGCAAGTGATGCAAACAAGCTTCGCAATGGATGCTAAAATGAAAGTGAAGCGATGACGTCCCGCTCACAACGGCCTGCCTTGGGTCCCCGCGGCTTTCCGGGTGAAACGTAGGAAGTAAACGGCTGTTAGAATGCAACATCAGCTGTCCTCGGCCGCTATATTCATTAAAAACTTGAATGGTCATAACAACTGCCAATTAAACAGTGACGGGACTATAAACAGAAAAGGTATTGGGCAGACCTTAAGCGATCGGTAGGGGAAAGGGGGGGGGGGGGGTCCCTTCCTTTACGCACGCATATCTTCGGCTACGCGACATCTATAGCACCCAGTGAACTATTTCTACCATGTTTTTAATGTCATATCCATGTCCTTGAACAAACGAAGGAAAAGAGTTTGGGTCGGCGCGGGCGACATTGTTCGGCTGCACAACATCTATCATCAATGGGGAACTAACTATAGCACTGCTTAGGCAGAAGCAAATCCTTTCAGCCGATGAACAAGCACGCACACACCCACTGCGTGAATCGACGAAACACGTACACTGTAGTTTTTTTTTTTAATATTCTTGTCGAGCACATAACATAATAGTTGGGACATCAGCTGCTCACATGCATACGCTGTCACTGCCTCTGTCCAAGAGCTTGTTACAGCGCACATGTATAGTGGCCATAAGCTACCCGATCCACACCGAACAAGCGAAATGCCGAGAAGACAGCTCGGCCGGGTTTCCGTTGAAGAAGCCGCAAAGCGCCGAAGCTGGTGGCATGCAGCTGACAGAGTTGAATTACGTACCCGCTTAGCGCTCGATTTGCAACGTTTGGCAACGAATGCGCAAGGCGGGGAAATACGCAGATGAATAGAAGGTGAGCGCAAACAGATTAGTCACTAGTGGAAACGAAACGTTTAGAGAGCTGCTGTAAACAGTGCACAATGGGTGCAGGTGAAAGAAAGCTTTTCCGCACCAATGACTGGTGCGAAAAAACTTTCCCTGCGGCTGCAAACAGGCAAGCCCGCTAGTTAACGCCGCGCTCAAAAGACAGGCTGGCGATAAATCTCTGTTCTGAGGCCATCGCACTGGAAACGCCGAAAGTTAATGGAGAAGTGCGGAAGCTTTAACACGAAGCATATTTACAAGACGTATCTCGGTATTTTTTCTTTGGACCGTATTTTCAGTCAGCATCGAAAGCGCCATTTTCCGAGCTAAAATTGGGAATTGGGGGGTAAACCTGAATTTATTTTTCGTTAGGTATGTAAGATATTGCATACCAAACGCGTACGCCTATTTAGGAGCCAGAAAGATATCGTTGTTACGTTGATCAGAGAGTAAACATGCGTACAGATAAAATGGATAGAAAGAGGAAATTGTCCATGAAAATAAAAATGTAGGGAGCCATTGCCCTAACGGGAAAATGGGAGCAAGCGATTTCATCCACGTACTTAGGCGCGCAACACTTAAGTTGTTACGGGCAAAAACGACGGTCATGCGTTCATATCCAAACAACAATGAAATGTGGCAACCTGAAATGACAGCTCACTTCGATTAAGGATCAGATTGCCGTATCAGAAACGGCTGATCACCGGAAAGCCCACGATCGGGAGAGCATCGATTATTGGTAGACGGCGCATATGCAAATACGCAAGCGACCAGCGCACCGTCCGAGGGCCGCATTTCTGTACGACATCGCCACTGAAATCTGTGAGTCATATAACAAGATTAGCTTGAAAAAGAAAGAACGTTGACTGTCGGGCAACTGTGCAAGAGCCTGGCGTTCGAATGCCACTGTATACAATCGGGTTCACGTTACGGACTCCTCGGGTGACAAACACACGCGCCCACATATCCTCACTCACTCTCTCTCTCTCTCTCTCTCTCTCTCTTCTCTCTCTGACCGGCAAGCTGTCGCACCAGGCATGGCTCTCCAAAGGGAAAGGGCCCTGCTTAAAGAATACAGCAGTTATAGGCCAACCCCGCTTACGTAATGTGAGTGGACCGGTGCCACATAGCGGTGGGGAGCCTACGTGGCGTCGCTGATCCGTTAGATCGATATTGAGGGAGCAGCAACAGTGCCCCGGCTTCTCATGAATACAAGAAAGCCGCATTACGTGTATATACGGGCAACCTGCACTTGATCGGTAAGCATCAGGCCTTTCAGCTAGTGTTGACGTCGTGCCGCAACGAAGCCCCGAAGAGGGAGCTAGAAATGGCGTTTGTGATTCATACAGGCGACACTCCGAAACATATAAGCGGCGATGGACAGCCGATGGGGAACCTTCGGCTGAGGCTATATATTACGGATGCTAGCGGATACGGTAGCACTGATCATACATACAGCTGTAGCCGTGAAGCTCACATGAAAGTTCGGCTGCACATGCAACCCAACTGCGCTAACAGCCCAAACACCATGTTGCCATAGGGAACAACGGCAACGATGATAAGGGAACCAATACTGGGAAAACCAGTCTCACGATGACTCTCGACGTTTCATCACAGCACCAGCACAGTGCACAACTTTGCTTCTTGTTTTCCCTGTGCACGGAGGAGACAAGCATCCGCCAACTCTGCATCCCTAATTTCTAAGACCCCCTTAATGACCGGGGATGCAAGAGATGAGAAACGTAAAACAAAGAATGCCCAAAAAGGGGAGTCGGCGTCGCCACACACCGGTCCGGTCGAAGCGCGGTGTGAGTCAGCTCGCGCGGTGTCCCAAGCCACTCATTCCATGGTAACGGGTTGAGTCACGTTAAAGCTTCAAGCGTTTGTTGACTCCCAGTGGCATCTCTATAGATCGACCTGCATGCCCGCTCCCCATGACCACCTTTTGCTCTTTCATTTCGTTCCGCCAGTGTATGTGCGTGTGTGTTCTTTGTGTTGCGTTGTATTTGGTGGTGGTGGTAGTGGTGCTGGTGGTTGCGCCATCGTGAAGAAAGAAAGAGTCCTCAACAGCGGACACAACGGGCTTCGAAAGACAAAGACTTATCAAGCTAGAACGTGATTCTAAGAGGAAATATGAAGTAAGAGAGAGGGGGAGAGGGGGGCGGTGTTGTTTAATGAGTACTGGAGAGGTTCGCCTGTGGGCACGCCTGTACGCACGCTACTCCATCCATATTGCCATGATGCTGCCATGACTGTCACTCGTATACATAGAGGAAACCTCGACAGTATGCTTCAAAGGAAAAGGGATAAAGAAATTAAACAACAGGATATAAATGCGGCAAAGCATGGCCGCTAGGCAAGCGATAAGGTTGAGGAGAGCGGAGAGGGCGGAAAAAGCGGGTCTTGAAGGACCGGCTCTGAAAAACGAGCACTCCGCGTGGGGGTTTCCACTAGCGAAATCTGAATCATCACTCGACGAGAGAGGCGCCTGGAGGTTTTGAATGAAGCCCTACCTAATTTAAGCGCACACCCCACAGAACTCCAGTTGCGAGGTGCTGCATGTTTTAAATATCACCATCGCAAGCTCCTCCATCGAAACAATAAAGGCTTACGCCCCTTCATTGCAACGGTGACGCGTCGCGCTTGATGACTCATCTAATCTCAAACAGTTCCCGCTTCCTCCCGGACTTACCGCATTATAATTAGCGCTTTTCACGGTTCATCCGCAATAGCGCGCCCCGAATTTATATAACGATGTATATATATATATATATTTAGGGACGTTCACTTCGGCCACGTGCTCGGGCTCATATATACTGCTAGAGAGGGACGAGCTCTCACGCACGCATTACGTCATCCAAGTCTGAGGAGTACACACGTGTCGGGAAACGGGAAACTGTGCTTATATTGAGTTCCTCTCAGACATCCCATCCGCAGTCAACAAACTTAACGCCGCGCGACGGTCCTTTGCGAGAACAGTATCGCGTTAACACGAATGGATACGTCGTCACGTGCTTGTGACGGCGGAGAAGACGGCAGTCAGACTAATAAAGACGAAACTTTTTATCGGGCAACTTGTGCCTAGAAAAATCAGGTCACCCGCTCCGTACGACGATAACGGCGACCACAGCTAGTCGTCGTCGGTCGTCAAATCTGATCGTTGGTGAAACGCATTGGCTTTTGCACATGAAGGATCGAAGATTCCAGGGTTATTGTTGGCGCCCGCGTTAGTTCCAGAACAAGCCCGACTACTCGCAATATTCTTTATTCATAATTATCTCTTTTTTTTTTTTAATCTGGAGTTGGTGCTAAAGCCTAGCTGAAGTCGTACACGAATGTAATAGGTGAACCTTTTCAGCTTACCCGATCGACCGCCTATGCACTTGTGTGCGCATCCTGGTTGTGAGCAGTTTTCCAGTCCCGTATTTTCCTCTTAGCACTTCTTTAATACTTTCCCTTCAAGTAGGAGAGGCAAACCAGATCTCGGTCTTTTGTTGGCTTTTTCTCGGTCTTCTTTTGGCTCTCTCTCTCTTTCTTCTCTCCCAGTGAATAAATCACCAGTTCTGCAAAGTGCTTAACGAGCTTCTTAACAACAATTACTACAATATGAATGAAAGAATCAATCGAGGGGCCTGGTTATTATTATTATTATTATTATTATTATTATTATTATTATTATTATTATTATTATTATTATTATTATTATTATTATTATTATTATTATTATTATTATTAAAAAATTCGGCAGATCCCACGTAACGTGGGAGTCGATGTTATGCGAAGCACGCGGCGGGTAGGTGACTGGCCTAACTTTTTTTACTTGTGACACGTTACAAAATGACGCTAAAGATTTGTATAAATTTTATACGCACACACATATAATATATATATGTTGAAGAGCCGCTTATGTGTTATATAACCAGTTGTTTACGGTTGGGTAACGCTGCCAATGGCAACGTGGGTATTGCCAACACCAGAAGCGGTAAGCTGATATGTAGTGCTTATACGTGTCCCCAGATCGCATGCACGTTTGACGAACCCGTGTGCATGTGTGCAAGAAGTTCTAGACAGTTCTTGAACAAGGGCGTCATCACCGTGATCAGTGAGCACCAGCAGCTGGTCCTGACTTGTTATAGGATCCGGTCGTGATTGTGGTGACGAGGGGTCCATGTGTAGTGAAGTATGTGGTATAGTAGAGCTGTTGGAATTCGTGGATGCTTCGGTCATTTCGTCGACAAACTGTCTGTCGACAGAGCCGGCGACATGTCGGAACCTGAAGCCACCCTTCGCGTTGATGAGGCATAGGCCGTCGAGGCTGGTAGGCCTGGATAGTGATACGTAGACCAACATCAGCGGATGGTGTTTGTCGTATCGTAGACTATCTGGGCGTATGTGGCCTACGTAGCCTAGTCTACAAAGCGGTTTTCAATCAATCTGCATCTTCCTCGGTCAGCATGAGGCCATCGCCCAGCCTCGTAAGAAATGAAGAGGACACTACGTCGTTCTGGTGGACGAAGTGCACCTTACGCTGCAGTGATGTGGATATCATATGTAACTTTCGTTAATGCATTCCTCCGTGGTCGAGCAATGCTTCAATATAGCTCGCTGAATCATAGAAATACAAATATAATGCTTATTAGACTGCTTTAAAGCGGAGCCAACACTGGAACTACAGACGTTAATCTGATATGACGCCTGTATCGTAGGAGTACACATCGTAGGAGTATTGCTTTCTTGTAAAAGTAGATAGCCAGCACCACAACCACAAGTGACGTTGCACCGATATTTACGCCTGCGTAGACTGTTTTTCCAAACCACGTTATAGACCTGGCGTGGCTCAGTGGTAGAATACCTGATTGCCAAGCAGAATACTTGGGTTCGATTCCTGCTGGGATCCTAATTTTTATTCAATTCGTTGAGTCAACGCTGCCGATGTTGGTTTTCCTTAACGCTCTAGCATTTAAGTTACCAATGTCTGTTCTCGCCGTTCCTTGGTAGATATAAACTGTCAATCACCTGTGGCGCACACCCGTACACCGCGGCCCGTGGTAAACGGGTATGTGCCACACGTGTCTAGTGGAAAGGGTTTGACGACGTACGCGACAGGATTTTAACATTATTCATGACCCGGCAATCATATTCGTCAAGTCCTCTTACCCTCCCATGCGAATTTTGGACTACACCAAGTTAAAGAGGCGATCATGAGAGCACCCAGACGTAGATAGATAGATAGATAGATAGATAGATAGATAGATAGATAGATAGATAGATAGATAGATAGATAGATAGATAGATAGATAGATAGATAGATAGATAGATAGATAGATAGATAGATAGATAGATAGATAGATAGATAGATAGATAGATAGATAGATAGATAGATAGATAGATAGATAGATAGATAGATAGATAGATAGATAGATAGATAGATAGATAGATAGATAGATAGATAGATAGATAGATAGATAGATAGATAGATAGATAGATATATAGATAGATCGATAGATAGATAGATAGATAGATAGATAGATAGATAGATAGATAGATAGATAGATAGATAGATAGATAGATAGATAGATAGATAGATAGATAGTGATTCGCATTTAATACTGGTGGAGTTAGACTCCTGTGGTTACACATGCAGAAATAACGAAGCAAGTGGACGGGGGGATCTTGATGCTGCATCGCGCGCGTAATACAAAGGTTGTGGGATCTGTCACCATTGGCGCGGATTAATATTATTCTTTGTTCACTTATTTTCCCTTTATCGCATAATTGTTAAACTCCAATCAAGAAGCTACAAATGGCATTCCCTATGCTTTCCATGACTTCAATATCGGCTGGATTCATAAGATAATTACTATTATAATTAGCGCTAATAGTGCCTGCTTCAGGCCTCACTTCACCACGACATGATGGTGTCATACGCGAAACAATGTAACGCTGCGCAGAATCCGGCAACAAACATTTGTTATTTAGGTGGACGCGCAAAAATAGCAAAAAAAGAAAACCAACAGAAAATTCACTTTCATTTACTGTGTACGAAACAACCTATTACCGAGCACTTAAAAGAAATCAAGTTTTTAAAGAATGCATTATCCGTCTAAATTAACTCCGTCCTTGTCTTACTTGAGTCCCTTGAATGATGCGTATTCTGTTCCCGCTCGCAGCGGCGTTGCCTCACTGCACGCTCACTTGCGAACTTGCACGCATCCGCGCCCTCCTCACCCAAGTTTAACCGAAACAAAGGCCGGTACATACAAAAGCGAGAACGTTGATCTGCGGCGTCGCTTGATCAACAAACTCCCCACACGTACTCTCACGTCAAGACGCCGCCGGAAACAGCAACAACGACAAGACTACACAAGTATAAAACGAATAATTAAGGAAAATCTAACCTTCTCGCATGTACATTTATGTTACGTGTGTGTGCAGAAAGAGCAAGCCAGCCAATCAGAGGGCCAGGAGATGAATGAGGCCGGGCAGAGGGATTCACGCCCACGCGCATCCGCCAAGCCTCCTCCTGAACGATCGACGAGCGTCGGTATTTCGCAAGGGATGCCGACGAAACTGCAAGTGAAGACCTCTAAGCGAGAGAGAGATCGCCAGAGAACAAGCCGCCTTCATGAAGCGCAATGGACGCGCGTCCGAGGGGCCACGCGCTTCGTATACACCGCCCCACACGCACGCTTTGCAGAGAAATCACGAGGTCCGCCTTCGCCAAAGTCCGCAGACAAAGAGAAGGTGTACATCTCACTAAAACGGTGCAGCATCGCGCAAACCTGCCACCGCGCTGGCGTGAAGTAGAAAAGAGTAGACTGATAACTATGGTAATAATAATAATAATTGTCGCGGTTTAACGTCCCAAAACCACGATATGATTATGAGGGACTTCGTAGTGGAGGGCTGCGGAAATTTCGACCACCTGGGGTTCTTTAACGGCACCGAAATCTAAGTACATGGGCCTCAACCATTTTCGCCTCCATCGAAGATGCGGCCGCCGCGGCCAGGATTCGATCCCGCGACCTTCGGGTCAGCAGTCGAGCACCATAAGCACTAGACCACCGTGGCGGGTCAGATAATTAGGGTAGTGAAAAAAAAAAAAAAAAAAAAAAACTGGACGCAAGAAAGGCAACGAAGAGAGACACACAGCGCTCTTCGTTGTCTTCCTTGTGTCCTGTTTCTTTGCGCTATTATATATCTATAAAAAATATGCCATACTAGCAAGCCCGCTTTGAAACTTTAAAAGGATAGACGTTCCGCCTTGTTGTCTACGTGTGCATTTTTAGATAATCCTTCCCTCACACAGCTGGCATGGGAACGTCGCCCAGCCAAGTCACGCATTTTTCTCAAACTCTCGATGAAATGCTGTGTGAGCTGCTGATGTACGCACAGAGAGACGGAGACCTGCAACTTCGTGCCGATTCGACGGCGCTGCACGCATTTACGGCGCGTCAAATGACCCGCAAGATGTATAACAAAAACGCTATGCCGACACAGACTGTTCGCCGAGAACCCAGCACGTATAAATGAGAGTATATCCTCCGACATAGCGATGAAAGTGACAACAAGCGCCGTGCAAAACTCCGTGAAGCGATGACGAACCGCTTCATGCGCGATTCCGGATGATGCGACCCGTTCTCGCGAGGGAACGCGAGGAGAGCGCCGAGTGTATAAGAACGGCGCGGCAGGGCTGACATGCTCATCGGGGAATCCCGTCCCATCGATCAAAGGGAGGAGGACAGCGGAGTCGGAGCAGCGAAAGGCAACCAGCTACGCTGCTATTAACCCCGATCCCTTCCTTTCTCCGCTGCGCGCCAGCGCCGCGCCGGGTGCCTTTAATCACTGCACATATACTAACACACACACGCACAGCCAGAAGCCTCTGGGATATCGTGTATACCTCGTGCAACGGCTGCACGCGCGCTGAATGGAGAGAGAGGATTGCCGCCCGCGCATGTTATATATACATATAATAAGCGCGCGTCTATTTGCCCTGGAGAGACGGCGATGCCGACCAGATAGACGCGTATACGCGCACGAGGAAAATGAAGAAGGAAAGGAGGCGATCAGCCCCGATGTTCGCATCGTTTCGCGTGCGTGCCGCACCGGCTGATGATGGGGGAAGAGAGAGAGGGAGGAGGAGGAATAGACGGAGAGAGAGAGAGAGCTCGATGCATGAGCACAGTAAAGTGTGGCGTCTAGCTTGAGAGCGATCGTCGGGAAACCACGGCTTTGAGGCCTTGCCACCGCGCGTGCTTCGAAGAGAAAACGCATCTCTCTCTCCTGTCTCTCTCTCTCAGGACGGTGGTGCGTGCGCAACTCGCCACGCAGCTCTATGGGTTCTTTTTGTGAAGGTTAAAAGAGGGTATTGCACCAATAAGCTGTATAGATGAATATAGTTCTCTCTTGGTTCGTGAATCGGGAATTATCGAGACACTGCGATACGGGTCTACGTTAATGGAGCATAGAAGGCAATTTTGCTGCGCCTCTTCATACGACATCGTACCCTTTCTTTCTTTCTTTCTTCCTTTCTTTCTTTCTTCTTTCTTTCTTTCTTTCTTTCTTTCTAATAGTAATAGCATCAGCGTCTTCACTACACAACGTTGCGGAACGGTGCGCACGCTAACATATTAGTCCGTTATGATCCTTCATTAAGTTCCACGCATTTCCAAGAGAGCGGTTGGCCGATGCAAATTGCAGTAATGACACGCAGATCGTTTCACAGAAGCTCCTATTAACCACGCGCCAGCAACGAAATGCTGTCAAGTGTAGGTTTATTATGGAGGAAGGAGTGGCTCCTGCATGGTCACATCCTACGCATGCGGCTACCAAACACAACACCAACTCACGCCGAAAAAGTGCTGGTGCATCCGTATCAGCATCAGCCCATCAGGACAGAACAGTCTGGTGCACCAGGACGATGTGCGTCTGGGGCGTTTGGTGCATACTGGTTACAAACTTACGGATAAACAGCACAAGGACAGGACACCGGAAAAGGAAGTTGAAGGGCCCCTAAACAACCTCTCAAGCCGCAAAGAAGGAACGGGTTAGTGTTCTCTCCTGGCATTTCCCGTCTTTTCGGCACAATTCGTGAACGCCAGCAGTCTGTCCACGTGACGTTACGAGGGTACAAGCTCTCGATTGGTCCATAACCGAGAAATATCAGCAGTGAATTGTTTCGTACCCTGCTTTAATTGCCATGCAGTGGCACACCCGTTCTGTCTCGTTTCGCATGGCTATCGTGCGCGATCAACTGCTTCCGTTTCGTTTGGCGCTTTTGCCACTGCGCAAGCGGAGATGACAATGTGCAGCCGAAAATCACGAAGTCCTGACAGGCTCAACGCTCACTGCTGACACTGTCCGGGTGTTTTATGAATAAATAAGTGGCGAGGAGGAGATAACACCTGTAGGAAGGGTACTGAAGGCGAGAAAGAAATCACTCTCTCATCTTAATAAAGTTCGACGCATTTCCTAACCTAACCTAACCTGGTGTGGTTTAGGGACCTTTTAAAACAACACACACACCCCTCCTTCTCCTTTTTTATGTCGTGACGTGACATCAGTTTGACATAGCGAATGAGTGCATCACGCAACATCACATTCCGTATACTTCCTCAATTAGCTGATGACTCTGTATGTTATCTTAGTCGGTGCTAGTATATGCAATGTCCTCGAATCTTTCAAGATGAAGGCCACCGCGCCTGGTGAACGCTATATATAACCTCACCCACTAAGTGAACGGTCAGACCCTCCTTCGCCAAAATCGAAACGAGACACATTTCACGTAACCGAATACACCGAAGTAAACCATCAGTCGTTATACGTGGCATATAGGAACCATCGAAAAAAAGGAAGCAAGCCCAAAAATATCTCGATAGGAAAGGAAAACAGGGGAGGCGACGGGACGGCGCGGCAGAGATAACAGGAGATAAGAGCGGTTCCGGTCCGGGGCAGCTAGCTGCGTAATACAGGTTCGCGAGGAACTTAAGCAGCAACCCCATTTCGGGCCGCGAACCAATCGGTTCGCGAACCGAGGCAGAAAAGGACCGGCGATGCCGCCAGAGAGCTGCGGGAAGGATCAGGCGCCGAGGGTCAACCGAGGGTTGAGAGGAACGTGGCTCGAATGCGTTATCAAGCAGGGGAGACACGGAATCACCGCTGACTGCGCCACGCCGTATACAGAGAAGCACGGGGTGTATGTATGTATGTACGTATGCGTATAGCTTTCGGATCTCGCCGGGTAAAGGAGTGGCGAGAATTCGGCCGAGGAGGCCGTAATGTGAGCCATCAGCTAAACTCGTCGAGTTTGTTAACCCCGAGCACTTCTACCTCTGACATCGTCTGGACGCTATGCACCGTGCATTATAGGGCTTTGAATAATGCATCCACGTCTTGTTTTGGCTTTCCTTTTCACTGGTGCAAGTGCATGACGTGCAGGACGTTCGTGCAAAAGCTGTGCTACTCGACCTGGCGAGACGCGAAGCGGCACCAGGCATGCAGGGAGAAAGTAGAAATGCCGAATAAAATCATATTATATAAAGTTCAGCGCTTCCCCAAACGTAATGTAACTTGATCATTTAACGATAGAAACCGTAGCTGGCTGCTCGATATTAATGTATACCGCCTAAGCTTTTTGTTTTTTTCTTTTCGTGAACCTAAAGCTATGTACAATAGCAAAATTTTGAATTCCACGTGCATTAGAGTATGCCGCTGTCTCGACGGGAAATCGAGCACGCAACCTCTTTCTCAAGAAAGAAGAACCCAGTAGCCAACCCACGTGTTGCTCAGAGCAAAATACTGAAGACGAACAGAGTACAAGTGGGTCAGTCGCTGTCAAAACCACGAGCGCGCTATACATTACTAATAATAACAAAGAAAGATAAAAACAATAATAAAAGAAAAAAATCAAACTTCGTGCTGAGCTTGTGCGCTTCCTCTCCGCCGCAGTAATATCGGTCGTCATGGCAGCCTGAACATGCTCCGAGAGAAGTGAACAAGAATCATGTGGTGAACACTTGTGTTCCTATAGGTGTAACCCGATTTAACCTGGTTTTGATTTTCGGATATCGTTTTTACCCGTTCCTTCACATCAGAGAGCTAACTTTATTTATTTATTTTATTTATAAAATACTGCAGACCACAATTCGGTCCTTGCAGGAAGGGCACTCATTTTACACACAAAACAGGAAGTCCAATACAAGAATATCAATACAGTTAGTCCAAACAATATATAAAACCTCAAACATAACGCAGAAAGGACCCCTAATATGCGTACAAGAAGGGCAACATAATGCCAAGAAGACATGAATACGGCGATACAAAGAATATACACATTTTCAAACACAACATAAGACATGGGTAACGAGCTGATTTAGGAAGGTTCATTCGTGGAGTTCCACTCCGACACTGTTCTAGGGAAGAAGGAATATTTGTAAGTATCTGTCCTAGCGAAATGAGGGGGTTAATGCATGTGCGTGATCATGACGTGTACGCCTCGTGGACAGGGACACTGTGGACAGATCAACAGTTCACAGTTACCTCTCTCTCGCTCATAAAACATGGCGCTGAATTTCGGTTCTCCAAACATCAGACACGTTACTTCGAGCTAAACAGCGCAGCGCTACGCGGTCCGGTAAGGTATGCGGGTTTAAATAAAATAAATCTATGATGACATCAAAAGCGCACTGTAAGTATACATACCACAGAACCGTAAACAGCGACTGAAATCAAGCAAGTCTTCCGATACAGCAAACTCGCGATTCCGAGCCTAAACATACGGTTGGGTCACCCACATATATACTACAAAACCCAGAGAGCTTTTTCTATAGAATCTTACTACAGATTCGCGCGAAAATCGAAAGAAGACGACCAACAGCAGCAGACTCTTTCTTTCTTATTTTCTTATTTTTTTGTTATTTTTTTTATTGGCGCCAGTATGTCCTACGGCAGAAGTTAAATAAAAAGGTACAGTTCGGTTCCCTGTACAAAAGCAGACTCGGCTAGCTCCAAACAGCCGGGTACACACGCGAGGGGGAGAGACCCCAAAACTCTGGGGGGTCTTCACGTGCTCATCACCCTGTCCGCGACTCCACCTCCCGCACTGGAAGAATCGCCGCAAAAAGTGGCCCTTCTCCTGACAAAATAACACAGGACGGGCATCTATAGCCCTCGCAGGAAGGAAACTGGCAAACAACAACAAGCAGGCGAGACCGGAACATCTGAACTTCGGAAACGAAACTACACAGCAACAACAACAACAGAAAAACCCACATTCAACAGCCTCATCGAGACTTCAAAATTCGGGCAACCGCACTTTGCATGCACCCAAGGCTGGGGCCCCGCCCACTATACCTCGCTCATATTGATTGTGGGGCGATTTCCAGCTGCGCCCAGCTTGAATTTTATACCAACGCTGCTCACCTTCCTCGCATACCTCCATTTCAGTGCAAACAAGCACATGCCTAAGATGCGTGCAAACTTTTCTTGCGTGCCTTGCTTGCCCGTATGCTGGCTTCACCTTCTTCCTTCTCTTCATCTCTAGAGTAAAGTTTCAGGCATACAGAGCTAGGTTTCCTGTTTGTGTTCGCGAAGTCACCTCCGTGCAGCAAACCAAGGCTGGAATTTCAATCTGTTCTCGTCGACATCTTTCAGTCGACAAACTCTCGACTTCTTTGGAGTGCAATTTGAACTGCCAACGCGAAAACGCAAACGAGGGAGTGACTGTCAATTTGGTTACGCCGCTTATACGTAACGCCCGCGTCCATGCTCCGTCTTGGATGCATGGGCTTGTCGTCTATTTCCGCAGACGTGATATTTTTCTCGTTTTCGTGCGATTTCGCCGCACTCCACACTACGACGTTCTCTTCTGCATGTTCCTCATATACGAACGATAACGTCTTTCTTCGATAGATGCACGCAAACACACACGCACGTAAGCAAGCAAGTACTTTATTACTTGCTACCTGCTTCCCTTCCCTTCAACTCACGCATTTCCCTTCAACTTGTTCGGTAAACAGGTACATATATGCACACGCACAAACACATACGCACAGATACATACGTAGTGGAGCAGCGCGCAAGACAAGGGCAGAAAAGGTACACATACAACCACACAACGCTACGTGTGGTTGTATTCGTGCCTTTTCTGTCCTCCAACCGACAAGTTCAACCTTCAAGATACATAACGCACGCAGACACGTTACTTCTGCTTGTGCGATAACATGCAGTAGAATAGAAAGTCGGGCTATAGTCGGAATATTTGCATGTTTGATGCAGCGCTGGAAGACGAAGACGTAGAACCAGAAAAGCACTCGTCTTGCGCTTTCTGGTTCTACGTCTGCGTTTTTCAGCGCTGCATCAACCATGTCGATAACGCACGCACGCACGCACGCACGCACGCACGCACGCACGCACGCACGCACGCACACACACACACACACACACACACACACACACACACACACACACACACACACACACACACACACCACACACACAAACAAACAAACAAACATACATACATACATGGAAACCCCTTTCTATCAAAACTTTCTTTTTTAACAACCGTCACGACAAGCAACTTCGTACTCGTCTGGCTACAAACCGCGTACACGAGCGCTCTGCGGCTTCGTTACTTCGTTTGCAGCCGGGCAACAACAGGCCATTCCGCCAACCGCTGCCCCTTTCTTGCTCTTCTTCCTCCAAACTTTTACATCGTTCCCTTTGTACAGTTTTCCTTTTCGAAAGTTCGCGCTTGTTTCCTTTCGTTTTCGTCTAATACGTTTCAACCCCCCAGTACGCTGCCTCGGGGGGATGAAAGGGGGGGGATGCACCCCCCCCTGCCCCTCCGAACCCTGAGGCGAGAAGCAATCGAAAGCCGGCGATCCGATCGACGTGCGCGTCTGCGACTCGTTACACGGCGCCTTCCGGTAGTAACGAGTTTTCATTTGTCACGGCAGAACGAACAAACGCTACCGCTGCTGCTGCACCCTTTTCTCTCCTCCTCTCTCCCTTTCTCTTATACGACCTCCTTTCCCTCTCGAGAGCAAGCTATTGGCTTGTAGTTCGAACAGTTTTGCTCCTCTTCCTCGGAAGAAAAAAGTAAATCAGCAAGGAAGGAAGAGAGGGGCATTTTCAAATGAGGACGCCCACTTTCGGTGATCAAATCGAACGCCTAACACCAAAGAAAGAAAGAAAGAAAGAAAGAAAGAAAGAAAGAAAGAAAGAAAGAAAGAAAGAAAGAAAGAAAGAAAGAAAGAAAGAAAGAAAGAAAGAAACCTGGACAGGAAAAGGTAATGTTGATGTTGATGCGGATAACCCTTTGTTGCAGGTGTGGTGAAGGGTGCTGGACGTCTTAACTAAGAGTGAATGAAAAATAAAGAACAAAAACTCGATCCAGCAAAGAAGCAATGAAAGCGGGAAGGGGTCTGAGGGAGAGGGCCACGAGAAAGGAGAGTTCGCAAATGAGACCACAACGCAGTCTGGTGGAGATGTAATCAGACGGAGAAACAGATGCCTGCGGGGAAAAGAAGAAAAAAAAAGAAGAAGAAAAAAAAAAGACAGCGCTATCGGAGGCTGACGATCCTGAAGAGTGGAAAAACGAGGTGTTTTGGCTGGAGTAAGAGAAGAAAACAAAAATGTTTGTTGGAGCTAAAAAAGCAAAAAAAAAAAACGAATGTCTTCCGTAATTAGAGAGACTGGTAGAATCTCGCCTGCAGCGCCCACTGTGCAAATGGGGATGTTTCTTGGGGGAAGGAGAGAGAAAGAAAAAAAGGGAGAAGGGGTGATTGGCACGTTGGAATAACATCGGCATCTGCAGTAGCACCTACAACGCAGCAGCGGTCAACTGGTACTGAACGTCTGCCTCCAATGAAGGAGGTACCGAGCTCTGAGGCTTGACATAGAAGGATATACATTCCGTCTTTATGTGTAGATGGAAAAAAAATAATCATTGAACAGGGAATGTCGCTTGAGCCGACGTTTCGGCGAGTGTACTTTCTTTTGTCAAGGCTGTTGAGGAAGGCAAGTCCACGTGTGGAACCGTAGGCTCCATCGACATAGCCTGGTCAAGGAATTTTTCATCTCTTCAAGCCTTCAAGCATGAGTTGTGCTTTTTTATATATGCGCGAAACAGTATATAATGTGGGAGGAATCTTTTTCTCTTTTTTGTCTCTCTTTAGTGTTCCTTTAAGTGTAATTTGCTGAACACGAAGCAAGTTTAGAAACACGAAAAAAAAAAGAAAATAAAAATCTTGCTGGGGACCGCGAACATTACAGCAGAGCTGTTTGCCTGCGTTGATTGATGGTCCGTTCGGTAAGCGGCCTACCGACAAAACAGGCATACGCACTGCAGCATTTGCTACGTTTTAAAGTCATCCTTTATGGCCGAAGTAAGTCGCGGAGCTTTTTATCGCGTGCCGATCACGATGCGTACCCCCTCTAGTCGTTTTTATAATCTCCCGTTTGAATCTTATATACAAGTACGAGCGACAAACGAAGGGGCCACCGCGAACATTTTATTTCTACGATCTCCTTACGACCAACCGCATCGCCAGAGCTGAGAGACCGCATATTAGAAACGACAAATAGCAGGAAGATTGAGGACATCGGGTGCGTTAGGCACCAGCACGCTATATTTATGTATACGTCATTACATTTAGGTGGTGCACCTGCCCACTGTCGTTGCGTTATTTCGTACGCCTGGTCGATAGCGCCTCCCTATATTAGGATGGGAGGCTTGACGCGATGAAGAATCCTTGAATAGGTGGGTGTCGCTGCAGCTGGAAATGTACAACTTCCTGTGCGATCAGGGGCGGGGGGGGGGTTTCGGGGAAGGGGGTTGAACCCCCCCCCCCCGAAATTTTTCAGTTTTGCTTGCGTATATATACACGCACACATACAAACGGACGCACGAACATACATAAAGTATGGTTGAACCCCCCCCCCCCCCCCGAAAAAAATTTCTGGCTACGCCCCTGTGTGCGATCATGAACAACCAACCAGACCGAATTTTACGATTATGAACAACCAATTAGCCCGATTTACCGCCATAGCGGCACCCCCTGTTTGAGGATTTTAATTATCTTCTAATACCGCGCAATATGGGCAACAAGGGACGATCCTAAGCTTCCCTTTCTTTAAAATCGCAAAAATATTAATAATTTACCATGAAGGTGGTCGCTTGGTCTGGTTTACGGTAATACATCCTTCAGGCAAGGGCCCCATGCAACCCTTATTTACTTCTGTTGGTGCGTAAAGAAGTTGAAAATTCTACGTACACTGATTTTTTTTTTTTTTTGAAATTTCTTGCGCACTACCAAGTACAGCCAATGACTTTTACAAAGAGGAATATAGTTAGTTCCTGATGCAACGCAATCGCACTATACATGATGTCACTACGCGGATGCCGCCACGTCACAAGGAAGGAGTTGAGGTTCTGCAAGTGACAAAAAAAAAGGCACTCGTCAAACTTTCCGCGCCGTGACGAGCCTACCATGTTTGCTCCACTAATCTGGAAAAGCTTTCACTAATTAGAGCTCGTTAGCTACCCAGACTAGTTCGGACGAAGTAGCTACAGGCTATTTGTTTGCTCTCTCCCTCTCTCTCGATTTTCTTAGCTGTCTAGTTCCCTCCTGGAACGATCGGCCGTAACGCAATTTAACATCCAACGCCTAAATGAACGCGAAAAACAAAGCAAACAAAGCTATACGAGACCGCAGTCGAGGAGATTCAAGAAAAAAGATCGATAAAGAAGGACAGAAAAAGAAGAAAGAGGAACAACAAATGAAAAAAAGAAAAGGAGGACTGCATTATGTTCTAATTAGATATATATATACACACACAAAGGATGCGTTCTGTGATGCAAAATATGATGCGTAACAGAGCAATTTCTTTGAAATTTCCAGCGTTCCAGGCAGCACGAGATAAGCATACACGTTATACCAATCAAAATGAGCGGTCTTCTTTGCAGCTCGGTTTTACAACACATCAATTGTGAGCCGTGCCATCACTCGATGCGGGCGACTAATCTTAGCATTTTCCCCACTATTTTAGATCAATTAAAGTAATTACCTAATTAAACACGTTTCTTCTTTTACTGCGGTTCGGAGGAGTGGGGGCCTGTCTTTTGAGGCACGTTCCAGTAATCATGCGGTACTGATAAAGAGGCCGGACTTCGTAAGTGTGAAAAATATGCCGCGACGAATCGAAGACAGAGTGCCGCATTATAAAACCTGCTGCTTGTTTGTTTTGCTTAGTAATAGCGGCAAAAGCACTTTGCCTATTTGGGGTACGATGATTAATGTGACACTTCAAATTCTGCGATGACCGCCGCGGACGGCGCCTATTACGATTTTTTTTTTTTTTTTTTTACTACGCGGTACGGCGTAACTACGTACGTTTTCTCGCTCTTTCTTATCACATCCCCGTGGCCCTAACTGCGGCTCCTTCTATTACCTGCTCCGTTTCTTGACAAGCGACATTCCAACGCAACCAGTTTCAAAAGTACGCACCTCTGAATCGGGCTGAATTAACAACGCTTATCGAGGTGAATTAAAAGAAGAAGAAGAAGAAGAAGAGGCTCTGATAAGCTAAAACTGTACACGAGGAAAATAGGTTCAAGCATCTGATGAGGGACAATAATGACGAAGACGCCTACAGCCAATAACAATACAAGTTAAATATTAACAGCCCCTCGAATTCGGGCCTTCGCTCTATAAGCAGTCCGTTGCCATTGATGGTTACAATGTGTCCAGCATCTGAATTCTATGAAAATTTTAGCACACGAACGATCGTAAGACAAGAGAATTTGGTGCGCATACGGATCTGGACGACCGTTTCGATCCAGTTTGCTTATATATATATATATTATATATAATATAATTTATATATATATATATATATATATATATATAATATATATATATATATATATATATATATATAATATAGATATTATATATAGGTAAAAGAATGTTCTGAAATAGGCTATATAGTCGGTGGCTTTTGCTACCTTTTTAGGAGTGTGACACATTGCAGTTGTTCGGAGTGTGGCACGTTACTTATAAACAAGAACGCGTGCTGACGAATGGAGTGCGCACTATTCGTAAACGCGCTTCTACCGTTTTGACAATAACGTGTTGGCGCATAAGCACGTATGGAATGCATGCACGTCATGCAGAAAGAAAGAAAGAAAAAGAAAGAAAGAAAGAAAGAAAGAAAGAAAGAAAGAACGAAAGAAAGAAAGAACAAGAAAGAAAGAAGAGCACTGCCACGTGGCTTTTCGGGCTAGTTGGTTATATGCTCAGAATGGTGCAAGCGCAACACACACGGACGGGGAAGAGACAACCAGGACAAGCACAACTTCAATTGATGTAACTTCGAACTTCGAACGTCCGCGTCCGTGTGTTTAGCGCTATGCCCCATTTTGCAGCATCCTGCAACTGTCATACAACATCTTTCCACTTAATCTGTGGGCGTCGGGCCCACTTAATCTGTGGGCGTGAGGCCAACGTCGCCTGTTAGCAGTATATACTATTCAACGTGCGCACTCCACGCGCTTGCCACACATCTCTATTCAGAACTGCGTGCAAAGGCCTACTAATAGAAGACAATCCTTCCTTCGAACCATCTTCGTTTTCTTGTTGATCTCATTTCCTGCGCACAAAGTTCTGCGAACGATAATCCGTTCTACGAACTATAATACATCACGATGTATCTCGAAAAAAGATCGCGACCACCTCGCGGCATTCTAACAAAAGGGAATCGGGTTCCATGCCTTTCTAGCTCTCACTGTCGCGCTTATTCTTTCTTTGTTTTCTGTTTGTTCCTTTCTTTCTATCCGACACACAACGACTCTCTCGAGAACTGGTCCACTAGTGGCAACCACCGCCTGCACTCCTCCGCGAGCGATTACACAAACAACAACAACCGCCCAACCGCAGAAGCCGAAAGTCTGCGAGTCGCACATAGCTGGTCAGGGGGCATGTATATATCCGGAGTGTCGACAAGTGCTCCGGGGCATGGGCGGGTCACCGAAGGAAGCACGTAAGCACCACGCAAGGAAGAAGACGCAGCCATTGCGCGCGACTGCCGAACCGTGGCGAACAACGCCGACCGCACAGAGTCGCCGCGCTCTCCGCCTCATCCTCACGCGAACGTCGGCTTCTTGCTGCTGTTGCAAGCTCAGAGGTGGACTCAGCTTCGCTTCGCTGCACCATGCGGATTGAAGCCCACCCCATTCCACCTATTACCTGTGCAATCGTCAAGTAAACAAAAGTAAACAAAGCAGAGAGCCGTTGCAACCATCAAAAACCTACCTTCGCGGCCTCTGGCGGTGGTATACATCGGCGCGTCTGGAACAGAAGTGCGTGCTTGCACATGGTATCGCTATGTAGTGTTTGCAATCATGAAATTACAAAACACTTTTACCTGGGGCGAAGGCAGTACCCTCCGCCACAAGGAAAGTTAAGCAGACCTCAAGCTCTGACACTCGGAATACTTCGGGTCGGAGCGCACTATTGCACAGGATTTACCCGGAGATACAGCCAACTAATGCAAATTCATTATGCGCGGATAGAGTCAACTTAGAACATCTGGCGGTGCCCCACGTTGCTCGGCGGGGAAGGCATGACTCCGTCCAAATGGGAGGCTGCTATTAGTAGCCCCGGAATTGAAGTAGTGCTATGGGCAGTCCAACGGGCCCGCGAAGCAGCAGAAAGACTTGGTCTTTCTGTTCCGACGGGAGCAGTCCGCTACGTGCTAGAGCGCGTACCAAGGACCTCAATGAAGCTTTATTAGATGGTCGTGCAGCAAGTGAGAGACTTAGGTTCTCTGAGTACATGAGAGCGTTGCCTTAACAGTATACGTATGCTTTGAATGCCGCTCCAGATGGCTGTGATGAATGAAGTTACGTATGTAGTGCGAGAAAGAGACAAAACACTGAAGACGCAAACAGTCAGGACGAATAAATGCATGTCAATAAGACCACTTTTTCTAAGAAAAGTTCTGAAGTGTTTTCGTTGCCTGAGATACTCTGGCAGTTCGTGAGCCTAAAACGTCTCTTAGTTCAAGATTTATGGAAATAAATGTTGAGCTCGGACGTTAATGCTCATACTTCAAGATTAGTCCAGCATAGCTGAGTACACGTTCGTATTAGAACAGAACGCACACGTATGCACAATATCGAAAAAAAAAAAACGTGGCACGCATTTACCTAATGATCAAACACATTGGATGGAGCCCATGTACCGGAACATTAGTAAGTCCATACGCGAGTTGCCGACCAGACAGCGTTCGATTATTTTGAGCAGATGTGTTTGCACACTACACCAGGAAAAAAAAAAGAGCTGCTTGCACATAGGGGACTACCACGGCCGCTGGGTTCAAGTGCGCACCGTGTGCATTTGCACGCAGCGGTACTTTAGTTGGTACACATTAGTTGGAACGCGTGCTTTCTTCCAAATTGCATTAACCAACAAACAGAACAGAGATGCTGCCCAGAACGGTGCTCGACCACTCCCCACTGCACTGCACCAGTACTTTGCAGTGCAGGCATGCGACTTCACCACGGTCACCTTTCGTATGGAACACTGATAAAAATGAATTCTCCTTCAGTGATTTCCGGGCGTTTCTTAATTCAGTTCAAGCATAATCAACTCGCGTTAGTTCTTGTCGTGCACACCATCGTTTTTCTTTTTCTTTTTTTCAATTTCGAGTCACGCCCTTACATGAGAACGAGTCCTCAAAATTCATACAGCTATAACGCCTGTTTCTCGAACGTGTGCCGGTGGTTACACTTCTCGCTATGAAAAAAAGAAAAAAAAAGAGAAAAAAGAGAAAGAAAGGTTTCGTAACTATGAACCCCAGCGCAAACATCACTTATACAATATTCATCAAGCTATGCATGCGAACGAACGATTCCTTAGAAAGCGTCTACGGTGCACACATATAAGGCGCCTGCCACTCCGCGCTCAGCGATAGACATAGCACCCGCTTCAAACCACCACCCGGCGACGTAATGGCGACGGACTCGGGATAGCCACAAAACGCAATCGACCTGAAAAACCGAGACCTGTACGACTGAGGGCAGGTCGATCCGAGCCTACCACTATAGAGGCTACTATACTAGCACCATACCATCTTCTTCTTCACACCACTCCTCCCCTCGACCTTCCATCCGGGGCCTAGACGAGGAATCACGGCGCGTCTTTATACCAGTCACGTGGTCGCACGATCCGCGGGCGTGACAAACGCGCGCGCTTCTGTCCCGGTGGTCTTCGGCCTGTGTTTACTTGGGACCCCCTCCAGTCTTCCACTTCTTCGTGTTCTTGGTTCCTCTTCTTTCCTTTCGATTGCGCAGAGAGGCCGCGCCATCGTGCCGATGCGGAGAGAAGCGGAGCGCGAAGAAAGGAAACCGTGGACGACTGAGGTGCGCCGCAGAACGAGAGAAAAGAAGGAAGAAATCCAGAAAGAAGAGAGAGAGAAAAAAAAGCAATGGCACGCCGGAGAGTTCCGCCGAAAATGATGCGTGTGGGGTCAGCCTAATGGCCGTCGCCGCTCATGGAACCAGCCCAGCGGAGCGGAGGAAAACGGCGGTTTGAAGACTCAATTTCGGTCATCCCGCGACAACGACGTCGCGCACGAAAAAGTATGAGTACTCTGCAGAAGGAAGGGGGGGAGTCTTTTAGTGCGCCCTGTGCCCCCCCCCCCCCCATTTTTTTCCCTACTCGCTTCCTACGCTCTTCTTTCCACTGAATCTCCTACATCTTTTCTTCTCATCAGAGATTGAGCCACGACGACTTTCTTGGAAAAATAAAGTTTTTTCTCCTTCTTCTTCTTCTTATGCTTCTTCTTCTTCTCATCAAAGAAGCTTTCTGTTGGGCCATACGTCCGCGCTTTGACCTCTTCAGTCCCACAGTACCCAAGGGGGTAATGTGGGACCTTTTCAAATTCAACTCGAAGGCGATCACGTCAAATAATCACCTTCGATGTGAAGTTAGATGCATATGGACACGAACGGAAGTTGTTCGAACAAGTTATTTGCCAAGCTTTGCATAAACTGACATCAACTTAGTATATACACCACTCCACAGTCAAAGACGACAAAAAAAAAAAAAAGGCACCCGCAACGTATGTCTTGAACATTGCAAGATGACACGAAAACGTACGACGCAGCTTCTACGCGAGAGCCGATGACGTCATTTTACAAGTTCACCTCTGTTTTCTGGACAACAAAGGAAGGTTATTACGGCAAGGAATTTGATATGGCAACTACACACTTTCTCCGCATTCGCGGATGTCCAGGGGCCGTATTCCGCTACGATCACTCGCGTTTCCAATGACTGAATGGACTACTCGCCCGCCTTTCCTCAACCATCGAATCAGCGCGCACTGAAAACGATACAACTGAAGAAACATTTCGGCGCAAACTCAACGAGGACAAAGTACACAAAGCAACAGGACGAGCCTTCCTTTGTGTTCTTTGTCCTCGTTCAATTTGCGCCGAAAAGTTTATTCAGTTATGAACCAGTACCAAATAGCTCATACCGGGATAGTGAAGGCGACATCATGGCGGTATCAGTTGTCCCTCGTTCTCCAACTCAGAATACGGCCTCCGGCTTCAGCATCTACTGTGATATTCACAAGAAAGATGAGTTTTCAACACCCGTATAGCGTCCCATTTTTTGTCACGAGAAATGGCTTGAACAGTTACGTCCGACGACAGTCTTTTGGGTCAGCGTAGGTTAAGCTGCGGCCTGTAGCTTTTCACCTTTCCAACGTTATGTGCATATGAGCGTGCACGCTGCGTCGGGTCGTCACACTTCACTTTGTTTTCGTCACATCCAACCGCGTCCTTTCTTCTTCTCGACAGTTTCGTCGCTACGCGTCGTTGCGCATCGGAGTCGACCCGACGTGCCGGAAGTCTCGATTCGAAAAAAAAAAAAAAACCTTTTGTTTGCACATCCGCGAGTGAAACGAGTGAATAAAGCGACGATGCGATTTCGCACATCTTTTTTTCTCAATGTCATTGAAAACTCGACGCTTCTCAGCGCTTCCTTATTCCGTTTGTTTGTTTTGTTTTCACCGACGCGTATAGGATCTCGGTGTCGTCGCCGTCTCCTCGAGCATTTCTGTCAACACCGAGCGCGCCGTACGTCGCTCCAATAGGTGTGTATACGCACGAGGACCCATTGGCGCGCAATCTCCATTGATTGTTTCGCTTATTATAGTTTTCGCCTCTATTCTCTCTCTTCCACATCGTCGTATTCATCCGGATTGCGCTAACTCGAAGCTTCTCGCAAGCGGGTCGTGACGCTTTTATATACGTCTCCGCGAACAAACTTCGCACCGGCCCGTCCTTTTGTGAAGTGGGAAAGAAAAAAAAGGGGGGTTAATGGCGTTACGCGTGGGACCGTCGCGCTGACGAAATCAACAGAGGCGTCGCGAATCAGCGTCACCCGACGACAAATAAACACTTTGGAAAACAAATAAACAACTTCACGAAAGGTGAGGACATTAAAGCGAAAGAGAGAGAGAGAGCAAAGATAACTTCAATTTTGCTCGCGATTCAGCGCGGCGGTGACAATCGTATATTCGCGTCCCTTTGTTTACCGAGATTTTCGTTTTTTTTTTTTTTTTCAGCGGGACTGTGTTTTGTCCAGGAATGCGATGGTTTCATATTTTAGTTCTTTCTTCCCAGAAAAGCGAGGAGTTGGAGGGGAGAGGGGGGGGGGAGGGTATCGTCGTTAGACGGCATGCAAGAGTCTGGAACGGCACTGACTGGCCTTGACTTGTCTAGAGTTACGAAGGCGCGCAGCCGAGCCAATAATTTCGTTTGAGCCCGTCAAGTCAATTGGAAAAGTAGCCTAAGGAATGCGCATATATTAGGGAGCGTTAGCGCTGGCTTTACGCCGTTTATTGCTCAAAGTTATCTCTCTTTCTCTCTCTCTCTCTTGATCTCGCTCTATATCGCTCTATAGCGTTCAGGCAATCGCGTTAAAGCGAAACATAGGCATGACTATAGGCACGAGGCAGTCTACAGAAAACACAAATGCGAGTGTATACATATCTTTTGTCAAGAAGAAGAAGAGAAATAGCAGAGGAAGGCAGGGAGGTTAACCAGAAGTTTGCATCCGGTATCTTTTGTATACACGTACCCTTTGTCGCAACTGCGTCATTTGCACAATGCTATACTTGCTGTGAACACGCAAAGTGCGGCGAGGAAAATGAGCCGCATTATGAACGCTTGCGAAACAGCTACTGAACCAGCCGCGTGGCGTTGTGAAACAAGCTAACAGTAATTATATAATATTGCACACACACGTGCACACACATATAGCCGAGGGATGCGCCTTTCCTTTATAAAGCGCGGTGAACATATTTCGCAATGCCAGCAAACATTAACCAACTCGCACGTATATATTACGGCGCAATATTCACGCAGCCTAAACGCCAGCGGTTAGAGAGTAGCTAAATGTTAAAAAGAAAGAGAGAAAAGTTCGTGGTCACAGCCTCTGTATCCCTGTTCGTAAAAACTGTTAATTTGTGCCACTTGAGATACACGCACGGTGTAAGGTTTTGTGACTAAACGTTACGTCGCTGTTGTTAAGCATGAAATGATTTGAGCTCGCGTTGTCGGTGGCATTCAGGTGACTTTGAGTCAAAAGCCAGAGCCGTTACCCGGGCATTCAAACAAGAACACCCGAGCATCGATGCGAGAACAAAAAGAAATCATTCGGGCAACCAGTCAAAAGTTGGGAAAATGCGCTCTCTTTTCCCTAACCCACATCAGCTAGTTAGTGCCAAAACAGGTTACAAAAAATATTGCTTCCGAATCGTTCTTAATCTTTGTTCACAATTGTCACTCTATATAGGAGGCTGAAGTTTTATCTGTCACTTTCAACAGCGACGTTCAAAAAGCAGACACAGGGCACTATACACTTGACTGTCATCTTTTGACGCTGAGACTAGGGTTGCCTGCACTCTTTTCAACGCCAGAGGTCCATGAGTATCGCGGTGCGGGCATCGCGTCGCCTCCTTCGAGAGATGGCGCCAAGCTTCGTGACCACGCCGGACGCTGCCATTTGCCCGGCGTGGTCGATCGCGAGACGAGACGTGCGACGAAGTTCAGTTCAGAACAGGTTCATTCCGACTCAGTAAGCTTTCAGGTCTGCGTCGCTTCACGGCCGCATGTTATGATTGTGTCTAGCATAATCTCGAACCAATCTAATTTGACGGCAGCCATTTCATACTTACATCAACGCTCGATTACGGGAGAGACAGTCATCTTTTATAGCGGCAGCAATTATATGTACACTCGAGGCGCGTTTCTGCCGTTGCCGTCATGTTCCACATAAAGTCCAAATCGGTAACATCGCCCCGCGCGTCGTATGCTTAAGTACGAGCGAAGGCTTGCGGAGGATGTAGACAGGCGCGGCTCAAGCGTAGATGAGACGCGTCGTCCAGCTCTGCCAGGCGAAGGAACGTGAAGGGGTGCCGGCGGGGGAGGAGGGGCTGCATCGCTCGGGCACAAACTACGAACTTTGATAGAAAGGGCGCGGCCGCTATCTCCACAGTAGACGGCCCCTATATATATGCCCTTGCAGGTGCTGTGCTCTCACTGCTTATTTCGCGTTCAGGCGACAGACAGCACGAAAACCGCTTCGCTACCTGGAGCGGCCGTATTTCCTTACGCCAATGTTTTGTAGAGTTACGCGAGCTCGAATCCTAGTGGAGTGAGCTGCCAGCGTTATTTCGTATAACATTCCAATTTGTTATCACTGCATTCATTGCATCGCCCTTGCGGCGAAACAGTGACCTTTTAAATCCTAAGGCTTTTTGACGGTCCTATCTATCTATCTATCTATCTATCTATCTATCTATCTATCTATCTATCTTATCTATCTATCTATCTATCTATACTATCTATATCTATCTATCTATGTTATTCTTTCCCGCAGAGTAGGGTAGAAAACCGGACGCGCGTATGGTTGACCGCCCTGCCTTTCATTTTCTCTCTTTCTCTCACTGCACTCAAAACGTTAGAAACTTAATTCTACAGGAAGCCCGACAGAAACGACGCTCGCGTTGCGTACTGAGAACTTTGGTGGCTCTTGACCTCTAGCGTGTTTGAGTAACTTCAAGCGCGCGACCTGGCGGCACAAAATCGTTTTCGTATGGTTTACGAGTGAGTCGTGTGCGAGCTGCCTCATGTGGGCCAGGCTGAGATTCGCTGCACGTGGCACCGTGCCTTGCCTCTTGGGCAACGTCGAGTTGCCAAGACGTTGTATGCGTTTACAAGTCGCGCGCCGCGAATTTCGCGGGATTAAGCCAAAACAAACAAATAAATGTGAAAAAAAATTCTAACGCACCGATTTCCCAAACCCCTCCTGCGTTCACGACCTGTGTCGGCTGTTGCCGACGAAAATGGGTCGCACGCGACGCAGAGGCGCGCGTCGTCCACGTGTGTTTCCCAAGTTTTCGTGCAAGTGCACCATGCAAGTGAACACATAGCTCACACTTTCGAAACCCTCAGCCGCGAGGTGACGCAAGGATGTAGCGCAAGTCCTCTTTGTTGCTCGTTGTTTATTAATTACGTGGAAAGCGAAAATGAAAGCATATTGCATGTAGAGCATCGCTATATGCACAAAATTCAGGTACACTTCTAGCGCAAACATGCGCATACTTCTCCCAAACGCGAGAAGTGTGCGCGCATATATATATATATATATATATATATATATATATATATATATATATATATATAAGAAAACTGAAAACAAGTGGCGCGGGTAAATACTTTGTCTGACGTTTCGGCTAGACATAAAATATTGCTTTCTCGTACGTGTACCCGCTTGTTTTCTTATAAGTACCGGACCCATTGAACTTTCCCGCAGTCAAGTCTCTTACGAACACTTGTGTTTGCATCGAAAGATGGGTAACGTGTGTGTGTGTGTGTGTGTGTGTGTGTGTGTGTGTGTGTGTGTGTGTGTGTGTGTGTGTGTGTGTGTGTGTGTGTGTGTGTGTGTGTGTGTGTGTGTGTGTGTGTGTGTGTGTGTGTGTGTGTGTGTGTGTGTGTGTGTGTGTGTGTGTGTGTGTGTGTGTGTGTGTGTGGTGTGTGTGTGTGTGTGTGTGTGTGTGTGTGTGGTGTGTGTGTGTGTGTGTGTGTGTGTGTGTGTGTGTGTGCGTGCGTGCGCGCGCGCGCGCGCGCGCGCGTGTGTGTGTGTGTGTGTGTGTGTGTGTGTGTGTGTGTGTGTGTGTGTGTGTGTGTGTGTGTGTGTGTGTGTGTGGTGTGTGTGTGTGTGTGTGTGTGTGTGTGGAATAAACCAGTTCTCGCAACGGTTACCGGACAATAAAACAAAAAAAATCACAGCATATCCACGGAGTGAATGATGATGAGTGGGCGAAGCTGCGGAGGTTCATCGGTAAACCGTGAATCTTCCGTGAATTCTGCCCAGTACATCATCACCGACGTGAGATCGGGCGCGTTTATACTAAAGGTTCGATGAGAGTTATGACGGCTTGCAGCTCACTTTAATTTTACATGTACGCCGTGAATTTTCATTGTTTAGAAAACCATTGCTTTAGAAAACATCTGGCGTCTCTCGTTAAGCAGCTGGCGTCTTTTCGTTTTGCTTTAGAAACATCTGGCGTTCTTTCGTTTTGCTTTTAGAAAACATCTGGCGTCTTTCGTTGGTTTATTTCATCAATCAACGGCGTTTTGAACAAAATTTTTATTGTTTAATCACACACAGGAGAAATCTCACCAGGCACTACCTTGGAGGTAAACAATGGCTGCTAATGGGTATGAGAGACAGAAGAAGTCGGCTTTTAGCAAACACTTACACTTCTACTTCTACTAACGTTTCCTACTGGAACATGCCAATGGCTGCTAATGGGGAATGAGAGACAGAAGAATTCGGCTTTTAGTTAACGCGCACGCTGCGAATTTTTTATTGTTCAACAACGCACAGGAAAAATCTCCCACCGGCACCGCCTTGGAGGTCAAGATCTGGTACTAGCGTTACGACTGGTTACGCACTACTACGACTACGAGGGACGAACGGGTGCCGCCTTAAGGAGCTTCGCCCCTAAAAAGAAATCCTGGTGTTTTATACGCGTCGAAACAACGATATGATTATGAGGCACGCCGTGATGTAGGAGGGGGTGCTCCGGATTTATCTGACCAGCTGTGGGATTCTCTAACGTGCAACGTTAGAGAATATAGGTAAACGAGTGTTCAATGTATTTCACCCCGTAGATTCCTGGACAGTAGACTTTATAAGAACACACACACGCGCACACGTTACACACGCTATCAACATACACGGCTGGTTCTCTAGTTTCCGCAACAGTATGTACAAGACGATTACAACCAAAGCTGCAAACGTTGCGTAAACTTGACACAATTTCGCTTTCTTCGGCTGTCACGCAAAATTGCGATTATTTACGCAAGTTTCACAAACTCCCGCCACTGTACTTTCGAACACTACGTCAGCAACAACATAGGAACTTCTCGAACACCGCACTGCCAGGTTCATAAAGTGAGATAGTAGTCGCTTCTTTATTGTGTACGCGTCACGCGAACGCGCGTGCAGCCATGCGGAGAGGAGGCATGCGGCAAACCGCGTGCGCGATCGCCGCGGTGCGAAGTTTTCGGCGGCGGCACACACAAAAAAAAAGAGAGAAAGAAACGTGATCGATCAATTGAAGGTTTGCTCCCAATGACACCCGCACGAAATCTCCAGCGAGAGAATAGCGAACGGCGGCAGCCAGCGGAGGCCATGCCAGATATCTCTTCCTCGCGTCGTTCTCATATATAGGAACCCTTGTGCGTTGCTTCTGACGCATGCATGCGTAAGTGCGTGCGTGTGCGGTGTGCAGAGCCGTCGCGTGGGGGGCAGCTCCGAAAGAAATCGCGCAAGCACCGCGACCTCGAACGTTAAGGCAGTCGCCTAGGAACGATTATGACGATGACGCGAACACGACGCAGCGCTGTCCGCGACTGTATACCTGTGTTGTTTAGCGCCTACGTAACGGGGTCACGACGTCTCGCCGACCAACCGCGTGCTCAAAGAGCTTTGACAACACAGAAGCGTCCCCGTCTCGACTGGCTAAAAGAGAAACTATAGTGCGATTCCTGCGTTCACTGTAAGAACTTGAACTGCAAGGGTCTGTTCACATGCAGTGACCCTGTTTCCAATGCTCGCAGTGCCCGTTACATGCTTGTGTCTCAACAAGTCTTACATGTCTGAAAAGTGCACTGCGCGAGCGCTTGATGTTAAGTGCGTCGTCTTTAGCTTGTTTCGTGAACATGGCTACGATGGCCCACCGCCGTACATGCATCCAATGCATACAACTATCATGCTTACGTAAGAATGGGAGTTTGTGACTTCATCACGCATATATGTGACAAGTGAATTGCGACGCACACGTATACAGAGCGTGAACAAACGTTTCTCTACCACAGTAGGCGACGTTTATTCGGTGCTGCATTCACGGGGCCACGACACTTCCAGTCATACCTTCTACAGATAGAACGGATATAAAATCCAACGAGTATGAAGCAACGTGTCGTAAAGCGAAACCCCTTATTCGTACACACGTATCCCACGTCTTGAGCTCTCTCGAACTTGAACGGGCAACAGGCAGGCCACTCTTGTGAAAAACGCGATCGATTTCAATGCCATTATCAGCAAGAACCTCTTCTTCCTTTGTTTCCCCCGCGAACGCACGCCCACTCAGCGTCCAAAGGGTCATCGTCAACGTTTCCACGCGCCTGAATGTCCAACGAGACGGAATGTACAACGAGACTGAATGTCCAATGGGTCACGTGACCGGCGAGACTGAATGTCCAACGAGACGGAATGTCCAACCGAGACGGAATGTCCATCGAGACTGAATGTCCAACGAGACTGAATGTCCAACCGAGACGGAATGTACAACGAGACGGAATGTCCAACGAGACGGAATGTACAACCGAGACGGAATGTCCAACGAGACTGAATGTCCAACGAGACGGAATGTCCAATTTAGAAGAGATAAACGTGTCCTCGTTTGAAATTTCTCAGACAACTTATTCATTGGGTTAAGATAGCCTAACGGAAGATCGCATTTTTTTGTGTGTTTTCCAAATATTGACTGTCTGTGGCGTCGGGCGTCGTATTTTTGTTTCCGTATTCGCTTTCCTGCATTTACCATAATTTCAAGTTTTGTTAGTTTTATTTCTATTTTGTATTTGTAGTTTTCATATGTATATTGAATATGTTACTTTAATGCTTTATTTTGGTTGTTTGCATACTTTGCTGGTCCTGTTTATCTTTGACATAAATCGGACATCACAGCCCCTTAAAGGATTACGAGAGAGGGCGCTCCCTCGTCCACTCTGTGCGGTATCTATCTGCGTTTAATCCCTGAGAGTGTTACCAGCGCCACTCGTAGCTAAGGCGGCGAGTGTGAAACACTATTTTTGCCAGAAAGCGTCACGAGGCATGACGAATCCCTTGCTATGAAAGTGCGAAAGAAGAATAGTTCGAGAGACTCAGTTATTTGTTAGAAAACCAACAGCCAATTAAGCCAAATAAAACATTGGGGACATTATTTGTTGCTTTTTTTAACTTCGATGTAATAATTATAACCCATATGCAAAGGAATCCAAGTAGACGAAAAAACACCCTTTCCATCGGTGGGATCCGAACCCGCAACCTTATAATTACGGCGGTGATTTGTGCTTGCTAACACTACCAGGGATCAAGCTCACGTAAATGCCCAACAAAGTGGACGAGGGAGCGCCCTCCGTCGTAGCTTAATTGTTAGAGCATCAGACGCGTAATGCGAAGGTTGTGGGTTCGAAACCCACCGAAAGAAAGTGTGCTTTTTCGTCCCATTTAAGTCCTTTCAATTTAGGTCATATTCATTACACTACAGTTAAAAAGATCAACCAATAACGTACCTATGCTTTCCTTGGCTTGATTGTTGGCTTTCTACGAGCCCCTAGAACAATTCTTCTTTCCTCTTAAAGAATGCGGGTCGAAGAAGCTAGGGAGGAAATTTTCCTTTAAAATTAAATTCTTGGGTTTCACGCGCCAGAACAACGAAATGATTATGAAGCATGCTGAGTGTGGGATATCAGTTTTAGTTTTGACTACCTTGATGGAAACATGTCATGGCATTTCGGCTACAAGAGAACTGCAGGCCGGTCTAGGAAAGACCATGCCGTTAAAGAGGTGGTGTCACCAAATTTTGAGGCTATAAAAAGCCTGCTGCAGGCTTTCTCTGTAAGCAAGGACGCTCAGCACGAAGTATTGCACGCAGCAAACGTTTAGAATATATTTTAATTCACTTCCAAAGTCTGTATAAATACTCATTCTCGCGATCCAGACCCATCGCTAGCGCGACTGACACCGACGTCACTGTGTAGGAAGCGTAACGAAAGTCTTAGTGACGTCACACCACATTAGAGTGACGTGCAATGAGCGGTGACCTACACCTCCGCTGCACCGGGCCAGTCAAGAGAGCATCAGGCCATCCGCTGCGAACTGCTCATTTTTTCTGAGCTTATTGCCGAAGTAGCCAATCTTGCTCGCGTTTTGCAGTGCTTCGCGTGAATAATTTTTCATTACAACACATAGCATACAGGTAATCGTTGGCGACAATAAAACCGTTTTTATGATGTTTAAAATAATTTGAGGACTTTTCAGAACCGGCCTGAACACGAGCTTTTCTATTACTCTTCCAATGATGTCGATATTAGTGCTGTGAAGCTCAAGTGAAAAAAAAACTGGGTCGGGAACAGACTTGTACGCATTACAGTGAAAGGGCGTCAGTGATTACAATTACCTTTTAAAAAAAAACGAACGGATTACCGAGAAAAAACTGAAAGCTAATCGATTACTAAACAAGGTGAGGTACCGGGCTATTTGGTTTTGCATAATTGTTAACTGTGTGGTAAAGTTACAGGTACATATTTTTAGGGGAGGACGCACATAACAAAAGCATGAAAAACGCAAACGTTTCAACTCGATTTGGTTGAAAAGGCATCAAGTTATATGAAACACAGAGCAAACGGGTGCAAAAGGGAGCTCTTTAAAAAATCTTTTTCTATTTTAAATACTCTTTTTTGCGTCTTGTTTCCTATTTATTCCCCTCGTGTCTTGCGCTTTCTTCTTTCGTGCTCTCTCTCTCTCTCTGTATATACTATATATATATATATATATATATATCCTTGCCGTGCGTAATACGCAGTCTCAGCGCCACGTCCTATCCAGACGAAACGAATTTGCACGCACGTCGTCCTAAATGTTAGGCACATTCGGAAAATGTTTCACAGCAATATTGGGATGTGTGGAACCGAAAACGGGAAAGTGAAATTCGTACCGGGACGGAATGTCCAACGAGACGGAATGTCCAACCGAGACTGAATGTCCAACGAGACTGTATGTCCAACGAGACTGAATGTCCAACCGAGACTGAATGTCCAACGAGACTGTATGTCCAACGAGACGGAATGTCCAACCGAGACTGAATGTCCAACGAGACTGTATGTCCAACGAGACTGAATGTCCAACCGAGACTGAATGTCCAACGAGACTGTATCCAACGAGACTGAATGCCCAACCGAGACTGAATGTCCAACGAGACTGTATGTCCAACGAGACGGAATGTCCAACCGAGACTGAATGTCCAACGAGACTGTATGTCCAACGAGACTGAATGCCCAACCGAGACTGAATGTCCAACGAGACTGTATGTCCAACGAGACGGAATGTCCAACCGAGACTGAATGTCCAACGAGACTGTATGTCCAACGAGACTGAATGCCCAACCGAGACTGAATGTCCAACGAGACTGTATGTCCAACGAGACTGAATGCCCAACCGAGACTGAATGTCCAACGAGACTGTATGTCCAACGAGACTGAATGTCCAACCGAGACTGAATGTCCAACGAGACTGTATGTCCAACGAGACTGAATGCCCAACCGAGACTGAATGTCCAACGAGACTGTATGTCCAACGAGACTGAATGTCCAACCGAGACTGAATGTCCAACGAGACTGTATGTCCAACGAGACGGAATGTCCAACCGAGACTGAATGTCCAACGAGACTGTATGTCCAACGAGACTGAATGTCCAACCGAGACTGAATGTCCAACGAGACTGTATGTCCAACGAGACTGAATGCCCAACCGAGACTGAATGTCCAACGAGACTGTATGTCCAACGAGACTGAATGTCCAACCGAGACTGAATGTCCAACGAGACTGTATGTCCAACGAGACTGAATGCCCAACCGAGACTGAATGTCCAACGAGACTGTATGTCCAACGAGACGGAATGTCCAACCGAGACTGAATGTCCAACGAGACTGTATGTCCAACGAGACTGAATGTCCAACCGAGACTGAATGTCCAACGAGACTGTATGTCCAACGAGACGGAATGTCCACCGAGACTGAATGTCCAACGAGACTGTATGTCCAACGAGACTGAATGTCCAACCGAGACTGAATGTCCAACGAGACTGTATGTCCAACGAGACTGAATGTCCAACGAGACTGAATGTCCAACCGAGACTGAATGTCCAACGAGACTGTATGTCCAACGAGACTGAATGTCCAACCGAGACTGAATGTCCAACGAGACTGTATGTCCAACGAGACTGAATGTCCAACCGAGACGGAATGTCCAACGAGACTGAATGTCCAACGAGACGGAATGTCCAACCGAGACTGAATGTCCAACGAGACTGTATGTCCTACGAGACTGAATGTCCAACCGAGACTGAATGTCCAACGAGACTGTATGTCCAATGAGACTGAATGTCCAACCGAGACTGAATGTCCAACGAGACTGAATGTCCAACCGAGACTGTATGTCCAACCGAGACTGAATGTCCAACGAGACTGTATGTCCAACGAGACTGAATGTCCAACCGAGACTGAATGTCCAACGAGACTGTATGTCCACGAGACTGAATGTCCAACCGAGACTGAATGTCCAACGAGACTGTATGTCCAACGAGACTGAATGTCCAACCGAGACTGAATGTCCAACGAGACTGTATGTCCAACGAGACTGAATGTCCAACCGAGACTGAATGTCCAACGAGACTGTATGTCCAACGAGACGGAGGTCCAACCGAGACTGAATGTCCAACGAGACTGTATGTCCACGAGACTGAATGTCCAACCGAGACTGAATGTCCAACGAGACTGAATGTCCAACGAGACTGAATGTCCAACCGAGACTGAATGTCCAACGAGACTGTATGTCCAACGAGACTGAATGTCCAACGAGACTGTATGTCCAACGAGACGGAATGTCCAACCGAGACTGAATGTCCAACGAGACTGTATGTCCAACGAGACTGAATGTCCAACCGAGACTGAATGTCCAACGAGACTGTATGTCCAACGAGACGGAATGTCCAACCGAGACTGAATGTCCAACGAGACTGTATGTCCAACGAGACTGAATGTCCAACCGAGACTGAATGTCCAACGAGACTGTATGTCCAACGAGACTGAATGTCCAACGAGACTGAATGTCCAACCGAGACTGAATGTCCAACGAGACTGTATGTCCAACGAGACTGAATGTCCAACCGAGACTGAATGTCCAACGAGACTGTATGTCCAACGAGACTGAATGTCCAACCGAGACTGAATGTCCAACGAGACTGTATGTCCAACGAGACGGAATGTCCAACCGAGACTGAATGTCAACGAGACTGTATGTCCACGAGACTGAATGTCCAACCGAGACTGAATGTCCAACGAGACTGTATGTCCCACGAGACTGAATGTCCAACCGAGACTGAATGTCCAACGAGACTGTATGTCCAACGAGACTGAATGTCCAACCGAGACTGAATGTCCAACGAGACTGTATGTCCAACGAGACTGAATGTCCAACCGAGACTGAATGTCCAACGAGACTGTATGTCCACGAGACTGAATGTCCAACCGAGACTGAATGTCCAACGAGTCTGTATGTCCAACGAGACTGAATGTCCAACCGAGACTGAATGTCCAACGAGTCTGTATGTCCAACGAGACTGAATGTCCAACCGAGACTGAATGTCCAACGAGACTGTATGTCCAACGAGACGGAATGTCCAACCGAGACTGAATGTCCACGAGACTGTATGTCCACGAGACTGAATGTCCAACCGAGACTGAATGTCCAACGAGACTGAATGTCCAACGAGACTGAATGTCCAACCGAGACTGAATGTCCACGAGACTGTATGTCCAACGAGACTGAATGTCCAACCGAGACTGAATGTCCAACGAGACTGTATGTCCAACGAGACTGAATGTCCAACCGAGACTGAATGTCCACGAGACTGTATGTCCAACGAGACGGAATGTCCAACCAAGACTGAATGTCCAACGAGACTGTATGTCCCGAGACTGAATGTCCAACCGAGACTGAATGTCCAACGAGACTGTGTCCAACGAGACTGAATGTCCAACCGAGACTGAATGTCCAACGAGACTGTATGTCCAACGAGACGAATGTCCAACCGAGACTGAATGTCCAACGAGACTGTATGTCCAACGAGACGGAATGTCCAACCGAGACTGAATGTCCAACGAGACTGTATGTCCACGAGACTGAATGTCCAACCGAGACTGAATGTCCAACGAGACTGTATGTCCAACGAGACTGAATGTCCAACCGAGACTGAATGTCAACGAGACTGTATGTCCAACGAGACGGAATGTCCAACCGAGACTGAGTCCAACGAGACTGTATGTCCAACGAGACTGAATGTCCAACCGAGACTGAATGTCCAACGAGACTGTATGTCCAACGAGACTGGATGTCCAACCGAGACGGAATGTCCAACGAGACGAAATGTCCAACGAGACTGAATGTCCGCTATTGGACATTCAGTCTCGTTGTACATTCCGTCTCGTTGGACATTCAGGCCGCAAGCGTTTTTTTGCCCATTAAGCAACGCCCACCAATAGAAACATCGCGCGCAACCTCCGCTGTATAGTGCATAGCCTGGCTGCGTACTCCCGAGGAGGAAGCGGCGCATCTCGAAGCAAGGCGTGTCGGTCGACGGGGAGTACGAGCGGCGACGGGCCTGTGCTTCGCTCTGTCAAGCTTTGCGCGAGTTAGAGCAAACTGCCCGCGATTCTTTTGTCAGCGTAACGACGTTTGCGGCCTGTATGTCCAACGAGACTGAATGTCCAGCGAGACGGAATGTCCAATAGTGGACATTCAGGCTCGTTGGACATTCGCGCTCGTTGGACATTCGGTCTCGGTTGGACATTTGGTCTCGTTGAACATTGAGTCTCGGTTGCACATTCCATCTCATTGTACATTCCATCTCGGTCGGAAAATTAAAATGAGTCGCCAGTTGCAGGAACCGAAATTCTACTTCATAAATTACATGTAACTCGGCAATGTAGACCCAATATTGTGGGTAACTTTAGTGTCACCCTTCCGTCGGTGGAATCCAAACCCACACCTTTCGAAGAAAGGAGCCCCTCGAACGATACCCCTTATTAACGCAACAGCGTTAAAGAGCGTGTTTCGCAGAAATTCCGTTGTCGGTGTCGGCGGCGTTGGTTGTGAGCGAAAAATCACCTTGTCCATGACCGAAAAATCGAGAAAGATGCAAATAAAAGAAATAAAGAAAAACTTCGGTTTGAGTGAGAATCGAACCCAGGCCGTGTGCGTGCCAAACACGAGCTCTACGATCGAGCCACGGTATTGCACGAAACTGCTTCAGAAAAAAAAAACACGATATGAATGTCATGTAGCAGGAGTCTCCTTAACGCATGTAATATTGCGTGGTAGAAGCGCGCCAGGTGTCGAAACATGTGAATTGCGCCACGAGTGGGTGTTTTAAAGGCCTACCCATTACAAAGCGCTGAGACATATTTAATCATCAGCTGCAAAAGCGTCAACAAAGTGACCAGCTGCGTAGGATCGCGTGTTGCCTTACGGACGCGTATTGGGCCGGCCCTTCGCTGACTCGCGAAAGGAAGAATTATGGCGTAGTGGGCAGCTAACAACTGTACTTGAAGTAGGCATTCTAGGATATTTTGAAACGGCCAATGTTACGCGCACAGTCGTTCGTTTCCCTACAGCACGGTTGAGGCATGCACCGAGAAGCGAAGCCAGGCTAGCGATTGAGAAGGCGATGCGCACGGGACACGATTACGCTCTCGCGTTCTACTCTTGTAGGCGAAGCTCAAGCGTCCTCCTATTTTTTTTTTGTACTTTGATAACGAGGGCTTCGTTTCGGCAGACGTGATGCAGAATGTGCGGGTTTATTGGTCAGCTGTCGCCACGTGCGAAAATCACGTACCTCGTAACGCCCGCTGAAAGAGTGTTCCACACTCGCCGCCTTGGCTACGAGTGGCGCTGGCGGGCACTCCCAGGGGCTAAACGCACATAAATACCCCAAAAAGTGGACGAGAGCGCACTCTTTCGTAATTCTTTAAGGGGGTGTGATGTCAGACTTCTGACATAACATTAAGCATGTAATTGAACAAAATAAAGAACTTATGAAATATACATATGAAAACTAAACACGAAATAAAAATAAAGAAACGAAAGTTGAAATTGTGATAAATACAGTAAAGCAAGATTAATAAGGGAACAAAATACGATGCCCAACGCCACACTGAAGATTTACAAAACACACAGAAAACGCGATCTTCCTTTAGGCTATCTTAACGCAATGAATCCGTTTCCTGAAAAATTTCGAACTACGGCAAGTTCTGCTCTTCTAAATTGAACATTCCGTCTCGTTGGACATTCATACTCCTTAGACATAGTCTCATTGGACATTCCGTCTCGGTTGGACATTCAGACTCGGTGGACATTCAGCCTCGTTGGACATTCTGTCGCGAACTTGCAAGACGCAATGTGGAGACTGTAGTATATTTCTCACAATACTACGACAAAAGCATGCCACTAGATCGCTGTAATTCATGACTGTTTCTCTAAATCTTACGACAAATTCACTCGTGCCTAACACTTGTATCGGACCCGCAACGGTGGTCTAGTGGTTATGGCGCTCGACTGCTGACCCGAAGGTCGCGCGATCGAATCCCGGCCGCGGCGGCTGCATTTTCGATGGAGGCGAAAAGGTTTTGAGGCCCGTGTACTTAGATTTAGGTGCACATTAAAGAACCCCAGGAGGTCGAAATTCCGGAGCCCTACACTACGGCGTCTCTCATAATCATATCGTGGTTTTGGGACGTTAAACCCCAGATATTATTATTATTAACACTTGTATCGGAAATCTGTAAACATTGATAGGTTAATTTTTATTTAGGACAAACCTATTATTCATCTCGCCCAAGAGGAGCCGCTGTTGCTCGAAATGTCACGAAAAGAGAGTGTCCGCACTGTCGGAAAGTATGAGAGACGATGTATAATCTTCAATGTCCGAATCCTTGGGGCTAGTCAGCCCTTCCGCGAGGTTTCATCAAAAGGTGGGAGCCCAAACATTTGTGGCTTGAATTCAAGCAGCGAGCCAAGGCACACGGTGGCTCGACGCCGGTTTTCTTCGTCAACGCGAGGATCCGGAACCATAACTACCTGCATGCCAGCAGCCAGAGCAGCCGTGACTCCCATGGGAGCGTCTTCGAACACTAACACCTGTGGACAAACGGCGAGGAAGACAAGTAAGCGTTTATTCAAGGCACATGCACTCACAGAATTTCGACGATTGTGTAAGAAACCGAACGAGGCCGTGACGTATGTCTTCGGGGCGATTAACAGACTAATTTGAGTGCTTTTGCGTAAAGCAACCTAATAGAGGCTTTAGCTGCTCCGGTATTCCGGTATAAAGGGTGTTACGGAGGAATGCCGGGTTACCGGTACGCGTAATTTTGTTTCCTCGCGTGTTCGCACACTCCAGGAAGAAAACGTCGCGAGCGGATGCCTGTTCCGCCGCTGGCTTGCATACCCGGATACGTCCCAGCGGTTGGCACGTATCACTGATGAAGGGGGGTGAGGAGGGGAGGATGCAGTCACCTACTCCGCTCCACTTCGAGGTTCTTACTACTTTGCCAGCAGCACTTATGCCAGGACTAGAGTCCACAGCGGCGTGCCAACGAACGACGACGTCTCAAGGACGCGGGTGTTCGCGGCGGCGAAGGGGCGGTGGCGATTCAGCTGGGGGTGCAACCCAGCAGTCTGCCGGTGCGGTTTGCTCCTCGCACTTGTCGTTTTCTTCCTTGCGTCGGCGAACACGCGAGCAAACAACATTGCGCTACCGGTACAGGGCCCTTAGTTACCGGACGATGGTATCAACATCTTGTGATGCCTCCTGCAACCACACGTGTCTTTTCACCTAGTGGCCTTCAGGAAAAGACGTTTAAAAGTGGACTCATTCGGTACTAGGCCGCTGCCGAAAGTTTACGCGAGAAGAGAACTAGAACGGTCTAGCTCTCTGGAAAGACAGTTCTGTACTTGCTTGATTCAGCTCGGCCCGGCCAGATCGCACTACCTCTCCGGACTCTCACGTCGCTAACAGCAAAAATATAAGCAAAACATCTAGGGTTCAGAAGAGCTGGTTCCGATAGAAATTTACATCATGTAGCGCAGTAAAAGTACACATCTGACATCGACTACACCTTCTCAGAAGGCGGCTTCTCGTCGAACATTGACGCAGCCAGGAGGAAGATGTCTGGGTGTGGCTTGCCGCGTTTTACTTTCGTTCCTCCGCCGGTACAGACCACGTGGTGAAAGAGTGGCACAAGGTCTCGGTGCCGTGACATCTTGAGGTCGAACAAAGCAGGCGTCGTGCTCGTCGCGACAGCCATGGGAACACCGTGAGCCTTCAGGTGGCGCAGGAGACGTTCAGCGCCTGCATGCGTGCAACTTCGCTTGAAGATGTTCAGACTTCAGTCTAGTTTCATCGCCTGTGAACGACAAATCGAATGCGGTGCAGATAAACATGAAATAAGATACACACATAACGTGTTCACGTTACTTGATCTGATTTTGACCACTGATTAACGCCGTTCCTTGCGAGATGAATGCTCGCCAGCTAGCCAAAGTTTGCGCCCAGTAAACCAGGTGTTGGGGAAAATGAGAAGCCGGAAGCCGCGGCTCGCGCATTAACTTTTCGAGCCGTGACACTTACCAACTCGGCAGAATTCCAACTCCAAACGATTTATCAAAATTAAAGCCTTACCACCGCAACGGACCTGCTAGCTCAACAGCATTTTACCGGACAAGTATACGCCCCTCCCAAAAACATCAAGCAGGAGCGGAGGCCATCAGTTGGAGGAGAATTCAAACCAGGGTTTATCCCCCCATAAAAAAAGATTACACACCATGTTTACGATGCGCTATAGAGGTTCCTGCCCTTGGTGTGGAGGATATCCAACATTATACCACATTACCTGAGGCTGCTCAAAGCATCCCCCACACCTGACAGACACAAACATGACATCAATGCACACGTTGGAGCAGTGGGAGGGGCGACTGTCCAGCTCTGATCTGGCCAACCGGCTAGTGCTGCTCGGCCAGGCTGGATGGGTGGCTAAGACCTGTGGGGCCCTTGACTAAGACTGAAAGGTCATGTTTACTGCAGTCAGTATTTCACAGGAAAATACTAGCAGTACAAACACGTATACGGCAGCGGCAGCTATTTGTTTGAATGTGTTGTATGAGGTGTGCTGCACTTGTCTTAGAACAACCCGTATACAATAACGTCATGTATAAGGACCAGCCTTATGTGTAAGAAGAGTTCACTTTAATCATTTGTACAAGTCGCCGTCTCATTGAGGTTCCCGATTGGGCTAAGGGACAATGATCAGCTATGGTAACCACAACGGAAGACCATAGTTGTACCATGTGTAGCGTATTGCTACCGCAACCGCGGAAAGTAATCACTGGTATATCCGCCTCACGAGACCTGAGCAGCTTTAGTGTGCTGAAGTGTGGTACGCTGTGAAGTTCGGCAAAGTATCCAGAAATTCAGAAGTGGAAGCTGGGGATATGTTGAACGAGCAGGAGGAAGTGCCTCAGACAGGCTAGCCGACGTTTCGACAGGATCACATATCGTTGTCAGACACCTTGTCATCCTCGGCATGTTACCCGCCATGGTGATGCAGTGGTTATGGCGCTCGGCTGCTGATCCAAAGGTGGCGGGAAGAAAAATGCGGCCGCGGCGGCCGCATTTTCGATGGAGGCGCAAATGCTAAAGGCCCGTGTACTTAGATTTGGGCGCCCCAGGTGGTCGAACTTTCAGGGGCCCCCGCTACGGTATCCCTCCTAATCATATCGTGCTTTTGGGACGTAAAGCTCTGCAATTATGATTATTATCCCAGGCCTGTTTTAAAGAGCTTAATGTTTACATCCGGTCCCATTGTGTCGCGTGTCGCTGTTGGTAATCGCCAACCGGAAAGAAGGCGATTACCGACAAGGCGCCTTTGACAAAGATAGGTCCTCCTATTGGAACGTCGAAAAGCCTATCTGGGAACTTCTTCTGCTCATTAAAAATATCGACCCTTTGTTTTCCACCTGGTATTATTAATTATTAATAATTCCGCAGTATAGTAGCTCCACTTTGTTGCCGTTATTGTTTTCGATGTAGTAATGCCGTTAGGGACCCTTCAACAATTTGGTTGGGTCCCTGATTTTGTAAAATGCAATGTAATTAAAAAAAATACTGCAATAAACCTAAAGCTGTACGATTGTCAACGTGGAATGTGAAGGATTACAGCCGCTTGCGACTGCTGCGCCAACAGTGTGACATAAGGATATCAACAGTTAAGCGCTCACCAGGCATGAGGTCACAGTCGTGGTAATATTCCCCGCAGATCTTGTTCAGTTTCTCCATGCACTCGCTCGGAGTGATCGGCAGGCCAAGGGATTCGACGATAGTGCGCGCCGCGTCGAAGTCTGGTGTGCCCAGCACGCGCCTGTCGAGCTCCCAGGTAAATTGTTTGCCATAGCTAGATGCAAGCATCTCCGCAGCGGCGCGAGTAGAGTTTCTCGGTGTCTGCACAAAAAAAAAAATAAAGGAGAGAGTGAGCAGCGTCTAAAGAGTATATAGCAGAATGAGGACAGAATGGCACCATACAGAACGACTGTGCATATCTGTCTGATCCGCTCCCAATGCACGTTTAAATTTCGTTGACCAATCCATATCAAGCTGGAGGAAATTACTCTTAGCTATGCGTACCGAGTGCGAAGTCTTCAAAATGAAGTGTTCATCCCTTATGGTGTGTTCGTAGGTCTTTTAAATGCTGCTATATATCGCAAACATTTCGCTGCAATACAGTGCAGTAGCAATGACATAGAGTGACCGAAAAGAAGCGAATAATTCTTAATTTTATTACTGCAAGATATGGTGCAATATATTACCTGGGGCAGTGTAACGTCCTGAAACCACGATATGATTTGAGGTACGCCGCGGTGTAAGCTCCGGAAATGTAGACCATTTGGTGTTGCAAACGGCACAAGGCAAGCTGTATTTGCTACTGGTTCAAACATTCAAAGCGCTAAACACGACAGGAACAAGAAAGGGCACAACAAGAGCGCTTAAAGGGACACTAAAGAAAATACAATTTATGTCAGAGTGAAAGCTCAATGTATGACAACGTCTAATACGGCAGTAATATCAACAGCAGTGCCCTACTTACCGGGAAATTAAGCTAAATGTATCACACGATTGAGCGCCACGAGTGGGACATTTTGGAACTGATCGCAATGACGTGAGAGCGCCCGACTACAATTAATCACTAGTAATCATACTAGCTGCAATAAAGAAAGAACCTTCCGTGCATCAAGAACGTAATAAAATGCTGCTCCTTCGTTCCTGTTGATTCATAGAAAAAAGAACCTCTTTGCGTTGCCATGGGGAATGGCGCGCGTGGTTCAAAGATTCCGTTTTCGCCGAACTGCGCTTCACCCGGCGCCCGGAGTTCGCTCACGCGGTCGCGTCTCAGTGGTAATTTCGATATCACGTACTGCCGCGTGTTTTTTGCACGCTCGTGAAAAGTCGCTCTCACAGAAAGTTCGACGACATGCCGCATACATTTGATGTTGCCGGATGCCCGATTGGTGCACGACGCCAGTGCACGCCACCGCGCAGTAAAGGCGGGCAACTTTGGGCACGGCACAGTGACGTCAGAAAGGCCACTTTCAGGCGGTGATTTGAAGTGCGCTAACGCGATGCGGACCACTAAAACGTGATTTTATTTCAAAATAGGCATATCCTCGGCCAAAAGTAGCAGAACAAGATTTCTGGACCGCTATTTCAACAATCAACGCCGACTTAATATTTGCCTTTAGTGTCTCTTCAAGCGCTCGTGTTGTGCCCTTTCTTGTCCCTTGCCATGTTAGCGCTTTATTTTTGAACTGTGCATGTGATGTTCTTTAACTTGACGTGACATCGTATAGTACATGGGCCTCTCTAGCATTTCTCCTCCATCGAATGCGACAGCCGCGGCCGGGATCGAACCCGCGACTTCCGAGTCAGCAGCCGAACGCCGCAACCTGTACCCCCGTGGCGGCTGCAATAAATAATGTAATGCTGACAGGATATATCACTGAGGAGACACGCTTGAAGGCTGCAGTTGCGAAGCGTGCATTCGAGGAATGGTAACATTTATTGGGCGCGGTTCAATGCTATTTTTGAGCAAGCCCATTGTCGGATAAATATATATTTATGAGTACTTGCAATGAATTAGAGGAAGTGAAAAAAAAAGATGGCTGATCCCTCTGTCATAGGAATCGGTATAACACGGAAGTGAAACGTCTCGTCACAGAAGTAGTTGATTGTTTATAGTGCATTGGTATATGAGAGCTTGTACAATGTCTACTGTTTTGCAGATATAGCACCGCTTGATGTGGACGCACTCATGTTGACGCCTAGTGGCACATCTCCGTACCGACGACTAACGCCCATGATCATGTTTAACCATTGTGGTAGCTGAAGTTCTTAACATATACGTACGTACCGCATATGGTGAACCCCACGCTGAGATGGCATCAACAAGAAGATAATAAACACCGATACTCGATATGCACTTTTTCAAAGCGCCGTGAAACGCGGGAAGGAACGCTACGCGCGTCGTGTCTTTCATCTAGCCTGGCCGTTAATTCTTACAGAGCGAGAGGGGAACACGGTGCGACAGCCAGGCGAGCGTGGGAGAGCTATATTTCGATATAGATAGATGCTGTGAGTAAGGCTTAGGCTAAAGCCACCACCTCGCAGTGTGTTAAAGCGTTGACGAAATTACACTTCTATTTGAAACACGCCGAATGGGACGGTCGTAGCAACGGCGTGCCTTTGTTTTTTTTTCGAGCGTGGTGGCACACGCCACCGCCCCTTCATAAAGGGGACGCTCATAGCATCTATCCATCCATCCAAGAGCGCTGTGAGAGGAAAGTGTGAAAGATAAAAGGCGCGTTCATGTAGCCTCCGTTATGTGTTTGGCGGTAACTCAGTTGGCTAAACGCCCGCCAGCCATCGTCGCGGACCGAGAGGTCATGGGTTCGACTCCCTTCAACGGAACGTTTTCCTATAGTTTTTTTTGTCATCTGATGGCGTTTATTTTGCTGACGCATTTCCGTGACGGAAATACGTGATGAAAGTCTTGGTGGACCCCGGCATAAAACACTTTCGTGTTAAAAAAAGAGAAAGAAAAACGCAGTGTAATTGGAGCACTGTGATGAACGAATGCTTCCATGGTGCTTCGTGAAACCTGGATTCATTCACCTTACGCGTTCCTCGCGGATCAGAAACATATGCAATAACCTTTACGGAAACTTTTATTTCAGGGAGTTCACTTATTCGCCATCTTACCAAGAGTCATCGTGAACGATATACGACGAACGAGCAAAGAAAGCACTGGCCATGAAGTAAATTACGGCAGCGACATAGCCGCAGATGAATGTTAATGCAAAGTGATAAGGACCCATATAGTATGTCATCATTAAGATGCTGCTCACCTAACAGCAGGCCGTCGAGATCAAACAGCACGTGCGACACGGATTTGAAGGTGGACATCGTGCGCTTGCCAGCAGTAGCACAACACGGCTTGCCTTTTTGCGTCGTCCTCGGATGACTAGATGTGCTGAATAGAGTCAATGAACAGAAGTAGGAAGTTAGTGAGACGTGTGTGTTGCGGGAAGGAACACAATAGTATATATGCAAGCGTACCTCCTATGAAAATGTTTAAGGGATGGAAGTGTGACTCCTACTGGAGCGCTATGTAACTCGGTTGCTTTTCCTTTAAGTGAGATTTCTCATGCTACTTTAACTGTACCATGTCTTTCCTTTTTCATTCGTGAGGTTGCTTTCTATTCCCAGTAGGATTGTCATCGATGATGTTTGTGGCAGAACACTACCTGAATACAAACCGTGCGTCACCTACAACTAAACTTGCGTTGCAGGTTAAGCCTTGCTGGCATCTAAAATGCAGAAGCCCCCAAGGAATAACTACTTGCTGCAGTAGCCACTGCAGCGCAAATAACTGGGAGCACCGTGTGCTCAGCCGCATACAAGTTCACACCACCGCTCCTGAATAAAAAAAAAAGAAAAGGAAAGAAAAGAGGAAAAAGAGAAAAGAGAGGGGAGGGTAGTTCTGAGAAACTAACACTCTGATATCAAAGTGGCCTGTGGCAAGCATCATTCATGGGCCGACATGATCGCATGTCAGTACCTAAATTACATGATAGACAAAACTTGTTATTGAATGCCATACCAACTTGAGTTGCGACCATATTCCATCGGCGGAAGACCGAAGGGCTTAGTCTGGACGGTCATCAGCGTGTTTGAGTTGAGGCCTGTCCGACGCCATTTGTTGTTTTGAAGCGTAGACTCGGGAACCACGGCGATTTCATGCCGGCAGCAAGCGTAGTCGTGGTGACCCTAACGGATTTCCTATCACCAGGACCTGCATGTATGTGGCGCGCACTGAGATGTCACATATGGATTATCTGTAATGTTACATAAGACAGGTTGTTGCCAAGCGCATCAGACCGGTGGGGCGGCACGCGTTGCGTTCGAGTAGTCCGAATTTCCCGCTCGGAACATGTTCACTTGGTTCTTGCAAGGCACTGAGCAGCAGGTCGGAGCGCTTGAATGTCGCCCGCCTTCGACCTAAGGTCGAACTTGGAGCATGAAAATCAACGTGCAAAAAACAATCTTGCTAAGAATCACACGTAAATTACAGCCCAGTTTTTATTCTTATAAGCTTTATAACCAACACGTAATACGGAATAATATCTTTAAGTGGTTTGGCACTTACTTCTAACGTATCCTGGTCGGGAACGAACCGGTATAATGCGGTTAGAGAATTGTTCGAATCTTACACAATCACAAAAAGGGTCCTTTTAACACGAAAGTGTTTTATGCCAGGGTCCACTGACTTCACTAACATCATTTCCGTTACGGAAGTGACGTCGTTAAAATGTACGCGAAGAGATGAGAATGAAAAACCGGAAGTTTCGTTGAATGGGATGACCTGGGGATCGAACCCACGACCCCGGCCCAAGACGACCGGTGCCCGGCGCTCTAGCCATTGTGCCACCGACGCAATTGCGCGAGGCTTCACAAGCGCGCCTTGTATCTCTCACACCTTCCTCTCACAGTGACCTTCAATCGCGGGGCGGTGTCGCCGTCTAGAAGCGGTGAAGTACTACATCACGACACTATCGAGTGCCGATAGGGAGCGCTTCGGTGGTTTGAGCACAACGGCGGCATTCAATGAATTATTGTAGAAAACTGTACGGTCCATGCAATGCGCCGTACGCGACGGTTCGGTTTGGTGACGACGAAGTACGTGCTTTGCCTTTCGCATCGTGTTAGCGTGTCGACTCGTCGACAGAGTAGTGCAGCCTCCACATGCACCAACGGAGTTTCTCCGCCGCCTAATGCTTGGAGTGCGATAGCACCGGCTAATAAAACTGCTGCAATAAACGGTACAGAAGGGCAATGACGTCGACGGATGAATTATGCGCAGAGAGTGCTTTGGTGGAGAGAGAGAGAGAGAGACACCAGCGGATAGCGGAACGCCTTCCCACGTTCACGGCTTACGCTGCGAGCTCTGTCCCTCGCGTCCCTGAAACGCTGTGTGGTATATGCATGAGCAAAGGCGTAAGTTACCCTATTACTTGATGACGACGCTTTAAATCATTGCATATCGAGTACCAGTGTTCATTACGTGCTTGTTGATGCCACCTTTGCGCGGGATTCGCCCTATGCTGTGTCCGGGTGTCTGTTAACTACTCCAGCTAGCACAAGGGTTAAGTCAAGACCATGGGCGTTAGTCGTGGGGATGGAGATGTGCCACTAGGCGTCAACGTGAGTGCATCCGCGTACAACGTTGCTATAGCTGCCAAACACGAATAGACATTGTGCAAGCTGTTATACTTTAATCTATAATAAAGAACTTCTTTCTACTCCGGTGCAGAGACGGTTCACTTTCGTGTTATACCGATTCCTATGATGGAGGGACCAACCACGTGTTCTTTGCCACCAGTGTTCTATCGACTGACGTCACACACAAGAAGCAGTTTCCCCCAAAATGCTCTTAGTGATGACCATATTTTAGTGCTCGTCTCCCGCTGGCGGAAGTGCAGCAAGATGCAGCAAGGCGGAAGTGTCTGCAGAACACGCCTTGTCTTTCCTCCATGTCCTAAGTTTCTGCTTATGGAAAGGCTTATGTGAACAAGCACAGTAAACTTCCCCTGGTAGTCAGCAATCGCCCATGTGTTTTTATAGTCTGTGGAATTTTAGCCCTGTTTAAAAATGATGGATTCGTACCTGAGTTGCTTGCGCAGACACCATTTAGCCACTGCGATTCGCAATGGCTAAAGGGTGGATCTTGCCACCTCTTGCCATTGGCACAGCCTGTTTACGTCAGTGAACGATAGGGATGGGGACACGTGACTCCGCAACTTTGAGTTGAGGACGAATATATTTTCTTGTATTTTGAAGTTTCTATGTTCAAAAACTTCGAATTGTGTGCCATCAATTCTATCGTTCTCGTTGCATTTATATGTAAATTTATCATTCTACGTAGCCCAAAAATAAATAAAAAGTATCCGGGCATGAGAAAACATCGCAGGGCTCTTTTAATACCTTATAGTGTTGACACGAACGTTTGTGAACAATAACAGATCGTTACTTTCAGTGATCACTTTATCTACTATTTTTCGGGCCTTTCTTTTTTCTTATTTCTTTTATCTATTATTCCCCTTCGTAGAGCGATCAACCGGAAACGTCTGTGGTTAACATCCCTGCATTTCCACCTCGGTACGGCAGAAGTTTAGCTATGGGTTGCTGGGATTGATCATGGAAGGAGCTTGGTCGTGCAGACATGGACGCCTTCAGCCAGAAAACGCAAACGTTGCCTTGATTCCGTTGTGTCTGCACGCCTTGACTTTTTTCACTTCCGTCTTGGTTTGTCTGTGTATGTCTCTATCTCAATGCTTAGGCCCATTTCCGTCATCCCACCGATGTACATTCCTCTAGGGAGATTTTCTGCCCAACATCAACTTGACCCACCTCTTGAGATGGTGTCTTCTTGTCGAGCTTCGACACGCTGTAGTACAGGATTTCTGAATGCAGCACGCTCTGTCTCACTCCCTGATCCGTGCCCGAGCTGACCACGTGGTAGAAGCGGTTAAGGAAGTAGCGATGCTTCGCCATGTTAATGTCGAATGGGGCCGCCTTGAAGCTGACCGCAGTAGCCACATGGACGCCATTCGTATGCAGGTGGTGCACCAGTCGGAGGGATCCTGGAAGTAAGTCGCGGTAATCTTTGTGACATCATCGCGAAGCCCCTTTATCTCTGATTTCTCACAACGAGCATTGGGTGCAGAACTTGCTTCTCAGAAAAAGGAAAAACAGTGCAATGTGAAGGAAATGTACATATATTTGAAACTCGATCTAACGAAACCCGATTTTACGAAGTTCCCGATCTAAAGAAGAAATTTTGATTCTCTGACAGGTACGGACTTTCGTTCGTAGGCATACCCTGAGAGGTACGCATACGAACTAACGAAAATTTGTAAGCACTGCCTTGCGCCGTATACGGTCACACAAGCGCATGCCTTGTGTGACGTGCTTCAGCGTATAAAAGCGATGCTGCCCTCATTTTAGAATAAACAAGTTTAAAGTTGCGCTTTGTGTGTCTCGTATCATCTCTTTCCACGTCTTTGAAGCGCCTACCAATCGTCGTCACTTAAGGTGAGCAAACATAGTACTTATAAAACACTGCTGTAATTCTTGCAGAGAGTGGTCTGGCATTGCGTGGATGAGTCCATTGCGCATCGTTAATTTTGGTTGTACACCATGGATCAGAAGGCCGCGTTAAGCAGAGTTCACGTGGGAGAGCCAGCGATGCGACGGCGGTTGAGTCTGAATGAAAAGAAGCTTAGCAATGGATGCAAAACTGAAAATTAAGCGATGAAGTCCTTCTCTCAACGGCCTGCCTTTGGTACCAGGTTTTCAGGGATATAGGTGCGAAGTAAATGGCTCTTGCAATGCAACATGAGGGGTCGTCGCCTTCTATCATTGTCGATAACCAGAGTGGCCATAACACCCCATTAAAAACAATGAAGGGTCAGATCCAACTAAGTAACGGTGTATTGCAGAGTTGGCGCTCCCTTGGATGACCGGGGGTGGGGGGGGGGGAGGGTTCTGCTCGCCTAATGCTACAGCAACTAATAATGCTATAAAAACTATCAGCTTGAAGTTATGCTAAAAACTATCAGCTACAAATAATCCTACAAAGCCTATACACAAAAAACAGAGAAGGTAGATTTTCTGAAACTTCATAAAGAGAACGGAGTAATGCTAAATTGCCAACAGTGGTCAAATATAGGGCAAAGGACGCTTCTCAAAATCAGATATACAACGGTAAGTAAACAATACTTGCTGGGGAAAAATTGCATTGCGTAATAGGCATACAAAGAAAGACTAAAGATTTGTGCAGACAAAAAATGAGACATTATAACATGGCGGTGTTTTGTTGCACGCGGTAAAAGAAGTTGCAGGTACGGTTCACGGGCTACACGGGGTCTGTGTGAGTGATGTGAATACCGACACTTATGTAAGGCGGTTGTTATTTCTGCTAAGGTTTTGATATCTAGAAAATGTCATGACCATCGTATTTGAAACATACGTATATGCCATCACTGCATTTCTTGTGGTATCGAGTTTTTGAATGGCGTTATTTGTCCAAGTTTGTTGAACACTGTGTCAGCAGAAATTATGATTCATTACTGCGGCGAACATTGTGCGTAAAATGGTTGTTTTAACCATCTTAGAAACCATACCCAAACTTATTGCAATGTGGTCATAGGCGAGCGCAGGGTTCTTCATAAGGCGGGGGGGAGTCCAGTTTCAGCCTCCCCCTCGTTGGAGTCCGAAAGGAGAAGAGCTCCGAAATGGATGCAAAATTGAAAATAAAGCGATGTACTGCTCCTCACAAAGGCCTGCCAGTAGTCCCCGCCTTTCCAGGCTAAAAGTAGGGAGTAAACAGTTATTTGAATGCAAGATTAGGGCTTCTTGGTCGCCATTCTCGCCAAAAAAAACATGCGTAGCTTTAACCCTGCGCTATGAAAAAATGACGTGAAAAGTACGACTGAGTGAAGGCATGGGGCAGAATTTTAGGCGCTTTTTGTCCTGGTGTTTCAGTCCAACCAGTTTTTGAAGGCATGTGTAAAGTTTTCCTAGCTTTGATTTGATCCGAAGCACAGTACCTGGTGTCCGATAGAAGGGCATGCCACGCAAGAATAGCATTCCAGCCCTTGCGATTGCGGTCATGGCACCAAGTACAAGTGCGGACTTTTGGAGTGTCTGGATTGCTGCCGTACGTGTTCTTCTCCACCCGTTCAGATGACTGCCCTGTTAGGACGCCGTGTCACACTGGACACCGAATTACCGTTGTTCTTTTTTGTTGTTTTTATTCGCAACAATTCACCATACCCACTACGGGGGATTGACCAAGGAAGAAGAAATTATACGAATAAAAATCAAGTAATGACACTGTATACAGAGCAAAAGTGACAATGGTTGAAATGTGGATCACAAAGCTCACAACGTCCCATATGCAGTAGCCAAAGACGACTGGTAGGCGAAAGCCATCCGGTGTGGCAATTTGTTCTCGTTCTTGCTCACCTCTAACTGTGGCTCACACCCACTGGGGGGGCATTGGCCAAGAAATAAGTGGTTTATAGCAGCGCTCGGCGCCTTGGCGCCCAAATGCACGTGTACACCGGCGCGCTAGTTCACGCGAGGCAACGGCAAACGCGGCCCTCTCGCTCGCTTAGTCCGAACCCACGCTGGTGGCCGTACTCCTGCACTAGCAGCCAATGCGGTATCAAAAGCCCATTAACCTTTTGACTGATCTCAGCGAGTCAGTACGCTCATGCGTGACGCACGGGCGTACTGACTCGGCTATTACGGGCGTACTGACTCGTCACGGCTGCGCTGAGAGGCGCGAGAAGCGGGGCAAAAAATGGTGTCGCGGCGGCATCAGCCCCTTCAAAGAATGACAAAACCCTAAGGGGGCGCACACAACGAGGCACACTAATTCAGTGTTTCTTTTGCCACAGATTATTAAGGCCGAAAAATTTCATGCCTCATCAAACGCGAAAAGTTAGTGTCTGCCGTCCGGGGCGGCGTCGGCATGAGTGATGCAAAAAAAAATATCGCCTTTCGATGACTTCACACTAGGACGTCTTCAGGGCGTCAGAGATTGCCGAAATTTGTGAATTCATCATGACATCACAGTGACGTCAAATAAGGTGACCTTAATTGATGACGTCGTAGCTTGAGATCATTGCTTGGTTAAAGGGGCTCTGCAACGCAAATTAAGCATGCCGTCTTCAACGCTTGTTCAGGTACTGTGGAATGCTCCGACATCGTTGCGCAAGTGGCAACGCGCAAAACAAAGCCGTTATAATTTTATTTTACCTGATAAACTACCTTGCTTTCCGACTACAGCGGCACACATCGGCTATTTTTGTTATGGGAAGTGAGGTTTCGTCATGTGACAGTGACGACAAAGGCCGTGCGTTTTGATTGGCTTGATGCGACAAGTACCATGTAATATTCATACGGAGGTAGCTAGGCCATATTACGGAGCCCCATAAGGAACAAAACCCCTTTTTATGCTTTCTCAGAAACAAACCATTGCTGTTCCTAACGGATGTATTTTCAGAACAACGAACACGACGCTAGGTGCGCTGGGGAACTGGTGGACGTCCCCGTTATAAAAGGGGACGTTCTAAGCATCCATCCATCCATCCATCCATCCATCCATCCATCCATCCATCCATCCATCCATCCATCCATCCATCCATCCATCCATCCATCCATCCATCCATCTGAATGGTAATCAAACGATACTCTTCCGCGTGTTGCCTTTTGCGGCATCGAGCGACACCGGCCACACCGGCACCAGCGAAACACGCAACGCTCAGTTCGGTACGATGCTGTCAACGAAAAAAATGCCCCCACCTCCCCGAAGGGAATCGTGAGGAAATGCGAATGCATTTCTTGCGCCGAGAGTACACGGCGTAGTAATTTTAATGGCGTAAAGCTGGACACATCGACGCGCTCAAGTGTCTCCCTTTTGGGCGCCTCTTTCAACGAACGCTTCCTACGTACGTTCGTAATCAGGGCAACTCGCCACTCACAACACGCAACGAATTCGATAGGTCGTGGGAGGTGCGACTCACCCGGCAGGACTTGGGAAGCCAGCAGGCAACCTTGGACCAGGCCAAGCGAGCCGCTCGGGCCAGTGGGGCCCTGGAATAGGGGCTCCAACCACGGGAACCTTAGTTTGCCGTTTGAATAAAATGTTTATTCCTCCTCCACCTCAGGGATGTTGCCACCGCCTTCAATGCAGCACAAACGCGTTTAGAACGCGCTGTTTTCGGGCTGTGCCAAGGCAGCACAGACGCTACAAACGCGTTTCAAACGCACTGCATTGAGGCGGTGGAGCAGGGAGGAGAGAGAGCGAACGGCGAGAGAAGGAGCGGCGAAGCACTGCACCTACCCATTCCTACACTCCACACACGCGGGAGCTCCGCCGAGCTCCCGCGATGCGCGTGCCCTCACACGCCAGAGCGCGCTCCTCCTCTCCACTCACTCTCCGCTACTCCGCCCGCACCACCAGCTCCGGTTGCTAGGGGCGAGGATAAGCGCGCGCGCCCGCAGCTGTTGCTATGGGAGAGGGAGTGAGAGCGGAGAGGCGTGTGGACAACGCCGGACGCCTGACATAGCCCGACTAAGAAATGCATTCGCATTAAAAAGAAATCTAAACGCTTACCGGCCGACGCCTTCCATGTCATCGGGCGTTAGCGTTTCGTCTAGGCCCTCGGAGCCATCCTCGCGTTGCGCGGGCCTCAGCGACACACTTTCAATCATGCAAGTCATCGCTGTGTCGCAAGAGCTCGCGCTCGAGGTCAGTTAGGTCTTCCAGACTCATTGTGCGCAGTACACGTCAAACCATGGGAGCGTCCGCTAGCTGACGCACGTGGTTTGTCGTAACCATGGTAACAACGACGTCAAAAAAAGAGCGGTAGGAAAGTACTGCGTGAAGGCCACCATGAGGTGACATTTCCGGTATGTCTTTATAAGACGCGCGCGGTGATTAGAACCGGCCTTTGACGTCAGTGGGGAAGTGAAATGCGAAAAAAGCCTTTCTCGTCGTCGTCTGCTTGAGTTTTGAACTTTACTTTTCCTGCACCAATTTGCATATTTCTTTTTGAGTTCGTCTCGGCATTCATAACTACACGCATTTGCGGTGCAAAATAAGGCAGTCGCAAAAGTGTCGCAGGGCCCCTTTGAAGGAGGGCCGACCCTAGAGGAGCTGCAAAACAAAATCAGGAGTGAAAAACATCCAACGCCTCCGAGCCCGTTGGCAGTGCGAAACCACGTTGGTTGCAGAAAGCTTTCGGGAGCGGGGGTAGGGATATTCAGAATCCACTGAGAGGAAACAGGTGAAGACGGCTTTCACCTTCGAGGTGAGTGAGGTAAATCAAGAAGGGCCTGTAGCTTTCTATTTGAGAGTGAATAAATCTTCCCTCGTTCGCGAATATTCGCAGAAATATCCAGCTGCTCGAGGTTTCACGACATGCCTTCATTGACCGCCGACAAGCTTGCTTCCTTTGTAGCTGAAGATTGTTTCGCCATTCTCAGCAAAACAAGGGCGAAAGAGAGAGCGGAATCGAGATGGCGTTTTCGCCGCTTCAGAGAGGGGAGTATCACGCGTCTGCATAATTGTACCAGTTAGTTCTTACTTCTCTATTCCTCCTTACCCATTTCGCAGTGGGGTAGGAAACGATATATTTATCTTCTCGTTAACACCCCTGCCTGTCCTAATTACATTCATTCCTATCTCTCATTCAGTGTCACGATGTAAAAATACTTTCATTTAGAAAGAGCGAAATAACATGGAGACTGTGTTTCTGAGCATTAAAATTTCTTAAAACGAGAGTGCTTGAGGAAGTTACCTTTAAGGCAGGTGTATGAGAAGAAAGGATGGAGAAAGGCACGCGCGTATCAAGCTTCGCTTGCCCCCATTTTCGCGTCAGGGCAATGGCTCCTGCATTACCTCACTCTAAAGTCCTGAGTCTCGAAATGAATTTTTTCCACGATAAACCTTAAACTGGTTAGGGCATCACGTCATACCTTGCCTTCGAGTGTTTAGCTGGTTGGTTTATGCGGTTTAACGCCCCAAAGCGAGTCAGCCTACGAAAGACGCATTCAGAGGGTACTGTAGAATTATGACCACCTAGAGATCTTTAACCTGTACTGAAATCACACATTAATTCATTAAGGGTAACTGACTGGATTCCAAGAGATGGCAAGCGCGTGAGGGGGAGACAGAAAATTAGGTGGGTAGATGAGATTAAGAAGTTTGCAGGTATAACGTGGCAGCAGAAAGCACAGGACCGGGTTGATTGGCGGAACATGGGAGAGGCCTTTGCCCTAGAGTGGGCGTAGACAGGCTAATGATGATGATGATGATGATGATGATGATGAAATCACACACTACACGTGCCTCTAGCATTTCACCTCCACCGAAATGCGACATCCGAAGCAGGGACTGAACCTGAGTCTCTAGGTTCAGCAGCCGAGCACCGTAACCACGGGGCCACCCCGGTGGTCCGGATAAGAATAAAAAAAGAAACAAGGTGAACTGCGTTGCCGACGCTTCTCTCCTTCAGTAGCTGACATGAAAATTTACGGAAGCATTCAAGCAATTTTTGGATCATTGCTGAGCATGCGCTAATTAAACCGTACATTTATAGGCTTTATGTGCAGTGTTAAGAAAAGAAGATATTGCTTATCTTTTGACTTATTCAACTTTCGCTGGTGTTGCATTCTTCAAGTAAAGAAATTGCGAAGCATTTTAAATCTTTCAATATGTGTAGAAATGTGTGGTTCGACGAAAATTCTAAAAGCTGTGATTTATATAATGTAGATCAACAAATCGAATTTGAAATTCCGTTGTCTTTAGACAGAAGTGTGGAAACCCTTATTCACCGATTAAGGCTAGGAACTGCCTACACCAAGCATTTTTTACACAAAAGTGGCCGCGCTGAAACTCCTGAATGTGATTGTGGATTCGTACATGAAGACATATATCACCTCCTTCTAGAATGCCCACAGCACGACGCACCTAGACGCCGACTTCAATCATCGTTAATAGCATTAGACCACAGACCACTAAGTTTACGGAAACTTTTGGGCCCGTGGCGAACAAGAGGCTTACAAAAGTGTGCTTTAAAAGCATTGAAAATTTTTCTTGAAGAGAGTCGTATCCTTGGCCATTACTAGCGCATTTAAGCGTTGTTTTGTATTAACGGAAGAGTGTGTATTTATGTGTGTGGACTATTTTTGTCTTGGATATGTTATGCAACAGTTGCTGTTCTTTTTTTTTTAACATCAGAGTGTGTACACATGTATGTGATTGTTGAATATGTTGTTTTGACTGTTATGTTATGTCTTGACTGTTACGCTAGGTTGTATATTGTATGTACTACGGGTTAATTGTGATTAGAAATTTGGACCCTATGTACTCCAAGAGCTAAGGAGTAGCCGGCGCCTTATTTGAGCGCCAACATCTCCTTACATCACGTCAATAAAAAAAGTATTCTAGTAAGCGTCGCACATTTTTAGTATAAGAGGTTCTGCGTGGTGAGTACGGCAAGCATACTGCCTAGTCACCAATGACATGACAAGCTCTTTCAGCGAAGTGGAAGCGTGGGAACAGACAAATGAGGACGAAAGACCACACAACGCGACGTCCGTTGTCCTTTGTCTGTTCCCGCGCTGCCAGTTCACTGAACGAATGTGTACCAACTAGACCAACTATCGATCCTTTTGACATGACAAGGCAACAACCAGTGAAGGCCGACAAGGGAAGGGACAGGGAATGCCATTTCACTTTAGGCTACCACGGGTGTATTGCGAAGTCACGATGACATGACAAGACGACAAGGAAATGAAGGCTAGCAAGTGAAAGGAAAGGCAATCCAATTGCTTTTTAGACATGTAATGGCAGCAAAAGTCCCAAAGGTGCACTTTGCATCCGGCTAAGAAGGCTCTTTTCTGTTCTCTTTTCATTCTGAATTGATTGTATTGATCCCATCCGCCACCCCCAATAACGTTCTGCACCTCACGCGGTTTTGCATCTGTCAACTACGGTGGATCAGTTGTTACGGTGTTCGACTGCTGACCCGGAGGTCGCGGGCTAGATAGTTAAGCGGATTTCACTATCTCAAGCTCTACTTGTAACATGTGATCTCTACTAATCAAATTCTGGCTGAAGCTTCAAAAAAAGAAAACAAAAACAAATACCCCGCCTACGTTAGCACACTCTAGCGCTTATTTTAATTTGTTAGTTGGAACATGTAAGTCACAGAGGTGAATCTTGCCGTTCGTGCATAAAATTTGGTCATCGTATAAGGACATATTCTTGATCCGTGATGTGCTGCACATCAAGGGGCCCCTTAAATTTTTTTTAGAGCCAACATCACTTTCAGTGACCAGATTCGCAGCGAAAAGGCGTGGTTATCTCGCGAACGTGCTCATATGCGTTAGCATATTTGAAGTTCTTATGTCGTCCATTCTAAAAAGACAGGGCGTGCAAACACGGACACAAGAAAGAAGTCAGGACACCACAAACGCCGACTAACAACTGAAGAGACGCACAACGGCTGAAAAGAAAGAAGGCACGAAAACTTATCTGCGCATGCCCATGCAACAGGCGAACCTATCAATCCGGCACGCGTGGCGGTCTACGTGGAAGATAACTGTTAAGGCATTTGATTTCATCTTTATGCAAGTTAATCGACGGTTGGCTCACGCATGCGCTACCACTATTCTCGATATGCCAAGCTTCAATCATCAGGCGCGTTTCTTCATTTCTATGCCGGTACAACACTGCGCATTCATCAAATATTGGCGTGCACTTACAATCTCGACAATGTAAAGATAGATTAGAAGGTGAGCCTCCTGTTAGCGATCTCTTATGTTCCAACAATCTCTGGTTGATGCATCGGCCCGTCTGTCCTACGTAGAAGCGGCCGCAGCTGAAAGGGATCTTATACACCACGCTCGTACGGCAATCAGTGAATTTGTTGGTGTGTTTTACGAAACAAATATCGGTCCGCTTCTTGTCTTTTACTCCCTCATTCTTCCTCTGCACAGCGGCACAAATCTTACCTAGCTTATTGGCAGCCGTGAAAACAACATTAACGCCGTATCTAGTTCCTACTTTCTTTAGCCTGTGAGATACGCGATGAATGTACGGTATACCTACGACACGTTTCTTCCTAACGCTTTCTGCAACCATGCTCGGACTTAACACAATAGACTTCTTTAAACGTTCAGCGACCGTGGCCACTGCATCACGAGGATACCCTACATCTAAAAGACGTGTAACCTGTGCGTTAAAGCTATCACTCATTTTGTGCTCACACGACTTGGTGAGGGCTGACTTAAGGCAAGACATGGCGATGCCGTTTTTTACAACCTTCGAGTGCTTCGACGAAAAATTTAACAGCGGTTTCGAAGATCTAGGAGAATACTACCAGCACACGTGGTTCTTCTGGAACGTTAAGGAAATGTCTAGAAATTGTATTCCATTATTCTGAGGCACCTCTTTAGTAAAGCTCAGTCCTCCTCCATTTAATTCAAATTTTTCGCTCACGGAAGTTACCACCTTTTCAAAGTCCTCACCACTACAAAAAATCAAGTAATCGCCCATATAACGGAAAACCTTAATAACCGAATTACCTAAGGCGCCTTCCAAAAGAATGTCAATCTTGCTAAGGTATAAATCACTAAGAACCGGAGCAACTTTAGAACCAATACATATCCCTGATTTCTGCACTGATTTTCGCTGGTAGGTTGCCTTCCTTCCAACCTACCAGCGTCAACTTTAAATACATGGAAAGGATTTCTAGAAATGCCCCGGTAGAAACATCACATTTTTCGGTGAAAACAGTCTGGTGCTCTTGTTCGTTAATACATTCATTAACACATTTTAACAAGTCCTCATGCGGCAAAGAATAATACAGGTCTTCAATATCCATACTAGAGGCCTCACAACAGCCGGGGTTCTCCTCTGAGAGGAACTGAACTAGCGCCTGAGAATTACGCATACGAAAAGGGTCTGAAAAACTCAAAGAGGTTAAGCAGTTCTGCAAATAACTAGATACAGCGACTTGCCAGGTGCCTTGCTCTGAAACGATTGCTCGAAACGGAATCTCGTTCTTATGTGTTTTGGCTGAAAAAAAAAACAATTCTAAAGTAAGTGATTTAGCCTTCTCGACATTACAAGCTATTCTCTCAAGATTATGTCTTAACAAAAGGTTGACAGCACGTTGCCTAACTACCGATGGCTTAAGTTTTACCGTCCTAAAATTCTTTTCCTACGGCTGTTAATGCTTTTTCTGAGAACAAACTGTCCGGCATAATTACAAAATACCCTTCCTTATCTGAAATTACTGGCCTGAGTTTCTTTTCGACACAGTAATTAACCAAAGGCCAGATAGGATCAGAACACTTGAGATGCATATTAGAACCCTTGATGCTAGCAACGCAGTCTGAAATGCAGTGGGAACGCTCTTTTCAGGAACAAGTGCTAGTGATTGCACGCGGCAAACTTAAAACGTCTATTGGTTTCAGGTTCGGCTTAAAACACCATTTAGGACCTAAGGCTAGGGTTTTGCAGTGACTATCATCTAAGGCAGCTCCTCCAAGGACTAGCAAGTTATTGCTATAACTTGCTAGTCCTTGACTTGACTTGGCTTGCTAGTCCTTGACTAGACTTGTTCCTGAAGAAGAGCGTTCCCACTGCATTTCAGACTGCGTTGCTTGCATCAAGGGTTCTAATATGCATCTCAAGTGTTCTGATCCTATCCGGCCTTTGGTTAATTACTGTGTCGAAAAGAAACTCAGGCCAGTAATTTCAGATAAGGAAGGGTGTTTTGTAATTATGCCGGACAGTTTGTTCTCAGAAAAAGCATTAACAGCCGCAGAAAAGAATTTTAGGACGGTAAAACTTAAGCCATCGGTAGTTAGGCAACGTGCTGTCGACCTTTTGTTAAGGCATAATCTTGAGAGAATAACTTGTAATGTCAAGAAGGCTAAATCACTTACTTTAGAATTGTTTTTTTCAGCCAAAACACATAAGAACGAGATTCCGTTTCGAGCAATCGTTTCAGAGCAAGGCACCTGGCAAGTCGCTGTATCTAGTTATTTGCAGAACTGCTTAACCTCTTTGAGTTTTAAAGACGATAGTCTTTCTTGGGATACTTAAACCAGAGTCATTCAATTCTCTTTATGGTCACGAAACTGCACCGTCACGCTATGGGCGAGCTTCATACGCTGCTCGAAAATGCCGCAACGCGCCGCCGCTGCGCCACAGAGGCGATCGTCTGCGCCGTCCGCGTATTGAAATACTCGCGCAGTGCGAGACAAGCTGCTGGATATGATATTTATTTCAGAAGTACTGCCAGCCTCTCACATGAGGCCTTAGGCAGGGGTGGGTGATACAAAAAAAAAAAGGAAACGGATATGAGAATAGAACAGGAAAAGAAATCATCACGCAGAGCTACACCATCAAGAACTAGTGCATAAAACTGAAACACGAATAGTTGTAGTGAAACTTACACAAGTTGTAGTGATTTACGCGTACACGTACAGAAAAAAAGTAGAAAGGGAATAAAACAAGATAAAAAAGGAAACAATGACAGCAAACATTTGTTTAAAACAACTAAACAAACATCATATAACGGTTCAAAAATCTGCAACATTTCAATAAACAACGCATTTATATGAAAAAGAGCTATATATGAAATATATATTGATATGAAAAAGAGCTTGATATGAAAAAGAGCAACATTTCAATAAACAATGCATTGATAAAAAAAGAGCTAGAAAGTGGAACATAAGTTGAAGCCTGTTCCGGATGCGTTGTGGAATAATAGAGGGCGAAGCGCAAAGAAAAATGAAAGTCAGGTAGGTTGCTGGTGTTTAAGTTTTCCTATGAACGACTGAACGGTTTCGCAGTTTATCAGATCCGCAGAAAGGGCATTCCAACTAGTGACAGTGCGCGGAAAAGAGTTTTTAAAGGCTTTTGTTTTACAGGAATACTCCTTCAGTTTTTTTGGATGCTCGGAGCGAGTTGATCGGCGGTGAAGCGTTTGCGTCCTTGTTTATGCGCAGTTTGTCGTGGTAAAGTAAAAACATGCACTTCAATCGTTCGTGTTGCCGTCTTGTCTGCAATGTATCTAGATCAGCTTTTTTCAACAGTTCGCTGGGTGACGTAAGAGCACTGTAGCGATTATAAACAAACCGGATTGCTTTTCTTTGAATCATTTCAAGTGTTTTAATATTTACTTGGCTGTGAGGGTCCTAAACCACAGATGAGTACTCGAGGATCGGACGGATAAAAGTTTTGTACGCAATTAATTTCAACTTTGGGGTAGATTTGCGCAAAAAACGTCTTAGAAATGCTAATTTCTGTAAAGCTTTCTTCTCAATGTAAGCAACATGCTCATTCCACCTAAAATCTGCACTTAATACAACCCCCAAATATTTATAAGTGTTAACAAACAGTAGTTTCTGACCATTGATGGAATATGAGTGTTGCAAAGGAAGTCGCTTGCGCGTTACAGTCATAGCTACCGTTTTCTTTTCATTAACCTTCATTTGCCACACTGCACACCAGGAAGATATTTTTGTTAACGCTGCGTTTAAAAGAACCTGGTCGTCTGTACTACGTATTTCCTGATAAAGAACGCAATCGTCTGCAAATAACTTAATAGTAACCGGGATATCATGGGCAATGTCGTCTATAAAAACTAAAAAAAGAAGTGGCCCAAGCACTGAGCCCTGAGGGATTCCCCATTTCACCGGTGGGGAATCGGAGTGGACGTTATCTGTAGAAACTATTTGATTTCGACAAGAAAGGTAGGCCTCAATCTATGAAATTAATGTATCGTTTTGCAATATAGGTTTAAGTTTCGCGAGAAGTTTTGGATGCGACACGCGATCAAATGCTTTTTCGAAGTCTAGGAAAATCAAGTCAATCTGGCCTTGATTATCTAGAATAGCTGCAATGTCATGAACGGCTTCCAACAGTTGTGTGACGGTTGAGAAGCCTTTTCGAAAGCCGTGTTGTCGGTCATTGATTAGATTGTTTTCCTTGAGAAAAAGTGAGATGTGCTTGAATATAATATTTTCTAACACCTTCGCGCATGAGCAAAGCAGAGAAATCGGCCTATAGGCGGAAACAAGAGAAGAGTTAGGCGATTTGGGTATAGGGATAATTTTTCCAAATTTCCAGTCATCTGGAAGCGCGTGCTGTGACAGTGATTTCTGAAAAATGATGCACAAAAACTTCGAGCACCATTCAGCATACCTCACAAGGAATGCGTTAGGTATGCTATCAATACCAGGCGTCTTTTTGGGATCTATGTTTAGAAGCAGAGACAAGATTCCTTCCTCGGATATTGCAAGGTCACTTATTGGTGGGATATCATGAACAGTTTTTGAACACGGCTTTCTATCATCGTCATCAGTAAACACTGAACAAAAAAACGTGTTAAATGATTCTGCGATAGTTTCCTTGTTAGTAACTATAGCCCCATTTACACATATACTATGAAAACACCTCTTTTTCGGGGCAAAATGCTGCCAGAATTTCGCTGGGGACGACAGCAAGAAGTTTTCTAAAGTGACGTTATAGTACTGATCTTTTGCTTTCTTGATACTGTCTTTTACTTCTTTGCGCACGTTGCTGAGTTTATGCATGGTCGTCGGAGTGGGGTTCTGACGATGCTGTTTTCTTATCTTCTTTGCTTTACGCCCCAAGCGAACAACTGGCATAGTAAGCCATGGGCTAACATTCTTTATTATTTTCAAGTTTTCTGGCACAAAATTGTGAACGCACTGCAACACAAGGTTTTTGAAGAAACACCAAAGGTTGTTAACAGTACAAGTGCTACATTCAAAATGTAAAGTGAATCGAGAAAAATGTAAGTCTAATGTGTCCAGTATTTCGACGTCTTTTGCGCGCGAGAAGACAGACACCACGCGTTCTTCCCTTTTGCCTTTTGAAACTTCGTTAAGGTTAACGCTCATGTAAACCAGTTTGTGATCGGATATTCCGTCAAGCACAGTGGTGTCCGCTACACGACGCAGCATGCTGTTGCTAACGAAAAAAAGATCCAGAGTTGTAGCAGTAGTATTCTGTATGCGGGTGGGTGGTTTAAGTAGTTGAGTTAAATCATGAAAAAGGACTATATCGACTAAGCGTTTCGCTGCACTTGAAGACGGTACAGGAAAATCAGTAGTCCATATAACTGAAGGGACGTTGAAATCACCGCCAACTATAATATTACTAGAGCAACCGTGGACCATGCAAAGAAATTCATTAGGCTTATCAAAGAATGCTTCGTCTGTGCCTGGGGGGCGGTAAAATGCGCCGACTATGAACTTAAGATCGCCTGAGTCTACCTTCACGATTACGCATTCAAGATCTGGTATATCGGCTAATCTTTCAACTTGTAAGGTTTCCTTAAATATAATGGCCACTCCGCCGCCTCGACTACTCCTATCCTTGCGATAGATGCGGTAACCCTGGGGCGTGATCTCATCGTCACTAACGTCGGTGTGGAGCCAGGTTTCAGTAATTATCAAAAGATGAGGGTGATACGTTAACACAACACTGTCTAAATCATCGCTTTTTGCTAGAATACTACGGGCGTTAATATTTAAGCATCGGAAAAGTCCCCCGTTCTTGTCGTTTCATTTGTTACGAGTTGCTCTGGTAAGCGGTCTACTCGCAGAGACCGTTCCACGCTGAACTTCATCTAGTGTTAACAATCGATCGTCAATCTTAATTTTGTCATGTACAAGTTTAACGTTTGTGCCCGATTTCCTAATATCTGAAGTGCTGTTCCATAGTAGCTTCCTGACGTGCCGAGTGCTTGCAGAGAAATCCTCCGATACTGAGATTCCCTTCCCTTTTAATTTGAAGCAATTTTTGATAACGTTAACTTTTTCCCTGTGATCGAAAAACTTCACGATAACTGGTCGACTTTTACCATGCTGCCTTCGCCCTAGCCTATGAATCCGCTCGACTGAGTTTACGTTCACGTCTAAAGTATGCCTGAACACATTGTTAACTACGCTATCCATGAGGTCGTCAGAGGCGTCATCATTCTTATCCGGTATGCCGAACACAACAAGGTTGTTACGCCTGCTTCTATCCTCTAGATCAACGAGCTTACGTTCTAAGTTGTGAACCGTATTTTCAAGGCTGGTAAGTTTATCGCCGAATCCTTTAATTATCTCAGAAGTTTCCTCCACAGTTTTCAATTTCAGCTTGATGTCATCAAGCCTTTTTTGGATGTTGCTCTGACCTTCAACCAACTGTGACAACAATTCCGAAGTGGAGGGTCCTGGATTGGATTCAACGTCCCCGCATAACATCAGTAGGGACAAAAACACTTGTTGAATGTTACAATACAAGGCATTTGTTTAAGTTAGCGGAAACGTTGTCTCAGGACTAGAATGCCCAACAGATGTTGCGTGCCGGGGTGCTGTTCCGGCTACAAGGGAACCGAAAAATCACACCATCTCCCGCTAAAGGGGACCATGAGGCGATGCGAAGCAGCGTTTGGCATGTAGAGCCCGCGTTTAAGAGGGGGAGGGGAGAGAGGGAAATGGGAGAGAGGAAGTGGAGAGGGGAATGGGGGAGAAGGAAGTGGAGAGGGTGAGGGGTAAAGGGGAAGGGGAGGGAAAGTGGGAAGTGGAGAGGGAGATGAGGTGTGTGGAGAGGGCTTGCGCATGCGCAGTAAGGGTGGTCACGCCGCACACCACCACCACCACCACCACCGGATTGAACTCCGCTATAAGATACTTCACATCTAAAAGGTGTCGTTGTTTTCTTTACTATTAGACAAGCAGCAGCGCGAGAAATGGAAGTGGGCCATACCGCGGCAGGACAGTGGCGATTCGAACTTTGAGTCGAAGTATACACGTGTGTATGCGAATCATTTCGACTCCTCGGACATCGTCACTGCGTGTGACAGGGGCGTAGCCAGGGGGGGGGGGGGGTTGGGGGGGTTCAAACCTCCCCAAAATTTTTCAGTTTTGCTTGCGTATATATACACGCGCACATACAAACGCACGCACGAACATACATAATGTATGGTTGAACCCCCCCCCCCCCCAAAAAAAAAAATTTCTGGCTACGCCCCTGGCGTGTGACTTTAACATCAACGGTGACTCCGTGTCCCTGAAACGCAACAAACCAACGCTGAAGGCTGACGCCACTCCAAGGATTTTAGAGGCGAAGTATCTTATGGCGGAGTTCAATCCGGTGGTGGTGGTGGTGGTGGTAGTGTGCGGCGTGACCACCCTTACTGCGCATGCGCATACCCTCTCCACTCACCTTCTCCTCTCGCCCTCTCCACTTCCCCTCTCCCCTCCCCATTTCCACTCTTCCTCTGAAACGCGGGCTAGAGATGCTGAAATTCTCTCCTGCGCAACGCCGCGATGAGCGCCAGCGCATGCGCGTCCACTCCCCCTCTCTCTCCTACGCTGCTCCCCTCTCACACGCCTGCCGACTGCGTTCCCCGCTCGCCCTGTAAGAATTAACGGCCAGGCTAGAGGGAAGACAAGACGCGCGTAGCGTTCCTCTTCGCGTTCCACGACGCAAGGTCGGTAGCATGCCCAAAGAACGCCAACTGAGCGCGATCGTGCAAGTGCTCCGGCTTCGCATCGCCTCATAGTCGAAATGGTGTAATTTTTTGAAGGACTTCCATCGTATCTCACGAAGCGCAAACCTCGATCTCGCTCATCGTCAATTCGACCACCATGCAAACTGGGCTTAAGGTATCTCTCTGTCTCTCTCTGTATATATATATATATATATATATATATATATATATATATATATGCTATAGATAAGCGCTAAGAGAGGGTGTTGCGATGATCACAGTGCAGTGAAGCGAACTGTTTGTAGAACTGAGCAAATGCTTATGAATGCTATTCCAGTACATATATTATTCCTTTAGGGCATTTATTCAACGTGTTAAACCAATCAAGCATTAAGTGAAATTATTTTGGGAACAATTTTTCAAAAAACGCCAAGCCTGCGCTTAAACTGCAGCACAGTCACAGCGAAAGCTGGAAGAGCGGCGTTTCTAGAGCCCGTTAAGCTCTCCTGGGGCTACAATACAAGTACATGAGAAAGGTACCCACTACGCCATTAATCACAATTTTTGTGAAGTTGGGAAGCACCTACTAAGCCATTATTCGTCATTCTGCGGAGAAGCGAGGCACCAGCTACACGTCTCTAAGGCATTATGTGCACTTCGTTGACGCGACGACTGATGACGATGAAGAATTATGGCTCAGCCCTTTGTAATGGGTTGGAATCTTTAAACGGCCCACCAGTTATGTAATTTGCATTGGGTGACGCCCCGTCGCTATTTCCCTCTCCCGTCATGCTGTATAACATACGCTGACGTGGAAGAGAGACGGGGGTGGGTGGCGAAGAACTTTACTGAGACCCCGAGGAAATGGATCATGCGCTTATGGGCTTCCTTGGCAACCAATACAAGTGCATTTGCGAGGAACCCACTACGCTATAAATCATTGTAATTTCATTGAGACCCCGAGGAAGTGGATCATGCGCTTATGGGCTTCCTTGGCAACCAATACAAGTGCATTTGCGAGGAACCCACTACGCTATAAATCATTGTAATTTCACTGAGACCCCGAGGAAGTGGATCATGCGCTTATGGGCTTCCTTGGCAACCAATACAAGTACACTTGCGAGGAACCCACAATGCTATAAACTACGCTACGCTATCTCCTATCTATCACGCTATCACTGTAATTTTTGAGAAGTAGGGCAGCAGGCACTGTGCCATTTTTCGTCATTCTACGGAGAGCGTTGGTACCTGCTAAACGCATGTAAGGCATTATGCGCACTTTGTTGATGCTGTGCCTATATGACGATGAAGAATTATGGCAGAGCCCTTTGTAATGGGTGGAAGCATTCAACAACCTACTCGTTGCGCAATTAGCATTGTGTGACGCCTGGTTACAGATGTCGCGTTGTGCGACGCTTGGTGCTTATTTTATTCTTCTAACACGCTATATTGCATATGCTAATGTGGTTCCTTCCCGACATGAAGCCTGTATAGGACCTTTTTGCAAAGCAAAATAACTCGGGATGTAAAGGCTTAAATATATGTGAGCTAAAAAAAAATTAACATTAGTTGACTAACTAAATTCAGAACCTTAGGCACGACAATGCTATATTTATTTTCATCACCACTTGCCTAATAAGCAGGCAAAATATATGAGTCTTTGCAATTACAGACTTGTGATGCACAACTAAAAGAGTGAAAATTGAGTGGCAAACTAAACATACCAAGGTGAACCATTACTGATTCACGAGGAGGTAGCTTCACACTCGGGTGCCTCGTGAAACAGTATGCTGTGCCAAGACGCTCTGTCGAACAGGGTGGTGGCCCGTGGATTCAGGAGGCGCTGCCCGTGGTGTTCAGTGTCTCAGTGAATCGCATTCAGTAGTACGACGATACCTGTTTTCTTCTGTTTTGTTGACACCCCGTCAACCAAACGTTCGCGATTAAATCATTATTCGGAAAATTGCAGAGTATAATTTCCCCGCACAGAGCACTGCTGCCAAAAAATTAAACTCCAGCACTTGTCAAATGGGTGCCGCAGTGCCACCGTCCGACTGCCGAGGGGGGGGGGGGGGCCGGGACCCTCCTTAAAAAATGGGAGGGGGGCGCCCCCCCCCGCCCCCTGACTTTAAGCCCTGCATGCAAACGACAACGTGAGTCGTCGTGTGAAAAGCTCCGAGCATCGCCGACGCCCTGTTTAGACCGCACCGTGTAACAACTCGTATTTTTGCCTATCTTTGCAACTGGCATCTCTGGCACTTTGCTGCGAATGCACGGTGTTCGACGAGCACCTCCGGCGATGTTAAAAATATTAAAAAGCTGTACCTATTGTAGTGTCGTAGTGTTGAGACGAACGGAGCTTGCGAGGCCGCGGCGGCCGCATTTCTATGGGGACGAAATGCAACAACACCAGTGCGCTGAGAATTAGCTACAAGTAAAAGGACCCTAGGTGGGAAAAATCATTGAGAAGTCCCCCGCTGCGGCACTCGTAATTATATCTTGGTATTCTTTTGTTCATCCCCGAATTTTTATATTTTTTCGGCTGATACCACCGCGAGCCGCATGTCTTGAGTAGTTTTTTTTTCCTCGCGGGTCTTTACTTTAAAACAGAAAACGCGTTCAGGATTGTATTTATGCATGCTGAGTGCTAAAAGTAAAAGCGTGAAAGCAAAGCGACCATTGCGGAAGTTTAGAAAGCTCAAACACCGAGGCTGTCCCACACGCAACCCCAGCGATAGCACCATTCGCACCGCCTCTCAAGCACAGTTGCGCCTCTGGCGGCGGCCGCGGGCTCCATATGAAACTGACGCGGCAGTTTCGTGACCATAAGAAGCATTGAATGACTCTGCTTAAACGGAGAAATTTTGGTGTGTCTTTCTGTCTGTCTGTCTTTCTGTTTGTCGGCACGTCCCTCGATTCAGCCGCTCGGCCAAAGTTGAACCACTTGCCCAAGGGCCAGCCGTTTTGAACTGGTACGGCCGTTCATACTTGTGAACGTTGTCGATCAAAAAGTAAATATCACGCATATCTGAGGCGCAACATCACTAGGTAAGTATTAGGCGGTGTGTTCCTTTAATAGAAAATGCATACCTACGTAATTTTAAAGACCCTAGTTTCTTAAGCTGCACTGAAAATGTGACTGCGCTGAGACTTGCCTTCCTCCGTGTCCTCTGCACGAGCTCATTGTTGTGTTTCGGTTTCGGTTCTGTATTGCACTGTACGAATGCCATGGGGCGGTGGTGAAAAAGTTTATTTTTGAGAAGGCCAAAAAGGTAAAAAAAATATATTAAAAAAATGAAAAAGCAGCGTTGTGGGCGGCCTTCAGGCTGCCGGTTGTGGGCGCCGCTCTGGCATTCCTGTTTTACCCAGGCGACGTGCAAATAAAAGAGTGTGTGGAGAGTACTCGTTGAGTGCAGACGTTTCTTCTGCTTCAGCGCATCGCGCCAAACCGCGTGTTCGGGCTGGCTGGCGTCCCCGCCGGTCGCGTTGGTCACCGCCGGTCTTCGCCTGCTGCTGCGCCGGGACTACCAGCCCGCAACACAGCACTAATGTTTCCCGACGTATTGCCAGATGGCGTCCATATCTCACGCAGCGCCTCTTCTATCGTCTTTATACGACATTTGCCGCGAAGCACGCAGATACGCGGCCAATTTTTCAGACCCTTTTCTTATGCGTAATTCTCAGGCGATAGTTCAGTTCATCTCAGAGGAGAACCCCGGCTGCTGTGAGGCCTCTAGTATGGATATTGAAGACCTGTATTATTCTTTGCCGCATGAGGACTTGTTAAAATGTGTTAATGAATGTATTAACGAACAAGAGCACCAGACTGTTTTCCCCGAAAAATGTGGTGTTTCTACCGAGGCATTTCTAGAAATCTTTTCCATGTATTTAAAGTCGACGCTGGTAGGTTGGAAGGAAGGCGTTTATGTGCAGAAATCAGGGATATGTATTGGTTCTAAAGTTGCTCCGGTTCTTAGTGATTTATACCTTAGCAAGATTGACAATCTTTTGGAAGGCGCCTTAGGTAATTCGGTTATTAAGGTTTTCCGTTATGTGGGCGATTACTTGATTTTTTGTAGTGGTGAGGACTTTGAACCGTGAGCGAAAAATTTGAATTAAATGGAAGAGGGCTGAGCTTTACTAAAAAGGTGCCTCAGAATAATGGAATACAATTTCTAGACATTTACATAACGTTCCAGAAGAACCACGTGTGCTGGTAGTATTCTCCTAGATCTTCGAAACCGCTGTTAAATTTTTCGTCGAAGCACTCGAAGGTTGTAAAAAACGGCATCGCCATGTCTTGCCTTAAGTCAGCCCTCACCAAGTCGTGTGAGCACAAAATGAGTGATAGCTTTAACGCACAGGTTACACGTCTTTTAGATGTAGGGTATCCTCGTGATGCAGTGGCCACGGTCGCTGAACGTTTAAAGAAGTCTATTGTGTTAAGTCCGAGCATGGTTGCAGAAAGCGTTAGGAAGAAACGTGTCGTAGGTATACCGTACATTCATCGCGTATCTCACAGGCTAAAGAAAGTAGGAACTAGATACGGCGTTAATGTTGTTTTCACGGCTGCCAATAAGCTAGGTAAGATTTGTGCCGCTGTGCAGAGGAAGAATGAGGGAGTAAAAGACAAGAAGCGGACCGATATTTGTTTCGTAAAACACACCAACAAATTCACTGATTGCCGTACGAGCGTGGTGTATAAGATCCCTTTCAGCTGCGGCCGCTTCTACGTAGGACAGACGGGCCGATGCATCAACCAGAGATTGTTGGAACATAAGAGATCGCTAACAGGAGGCTCACCTTCTAATCTATCTTTACATTGTCGAGATTGTAAGTGCACGCCAAAATTTGATGATTGCGCAGTGTTGTACCGGCATAGAAATGAAGAAACGCGCCTGATGATTGAAGCTTGGCATATCGAGAATAGTGGTAGCGCATGCGTGAGCCAACCGTCGATTAACTTGCATAAAGATGAAATCAAATGCCTTAACAGTTATCTTCCACGTAGACCGCCACGCGTGCCGAATCGATAGGTTCGCCTGTTGCATGGGCATGCGCAGATAAGTTTTCGTGCCTTCTTTCTTTTCAGCCGTTGTGCGTCTCTTCAGTTGTTAGTAGGCGTTTGTGGTGTCCTGACTTCTTTCTTGTGTCCGTGTTTGCACGCCCTGTCTTTTTAGAATGAATACTTACCAACTAGCTCGCTCTCTGTTATTCTTATGTCGTGTTTGAATTCATGGACACTACTTATCCAATATGTACTGCAATGTGCTATCAAATGTTTAGAAGAAAATCTGAGAACGGATTTCTCAATAGCTGTTTCCCTCATGCTTGGTCAGTCACACAGCTGCTCTTCTTGTTTGAATTGTTCTCATGAGCCACTCATTACAACAAAAAAAGCGAAAATGAGTTATTGTTGGCATTACGTATTTTATGTATATTAGCGCCTAATGTATTCAAGCGACGGCTAGTTGCGAATAAGTAATTTAGCTCGTATCAGAACAGGAGGCAGAATGCAGCACACGGTGAACGTGGACACGCACACTGACAATTCACTTTGCAAATATTCGTGGTATTCGTTTGTTATAGAGAACGCGGCAATAAAAGTACAGCCATTTCCAGATTTCACAATATTGAAAGCAAAATATTTTACGCTTCTTTAGCACTGGCCTCAAAATGCCGCAGTGGATCATAGAACGGCGAAAGCCGAAACATACGTCGTTGTATGGAACGATGACGGACGCTACTCGAAATCCGATGATCCCCCTTGCACCAATAACAATCATTCGCGAGCACCCTCCCGGTCTGATATTGTCTTCTGAGCAAACAGTGTATGTGAGCCTCAGTCGTACATTGTGAAGCTGCGCTTATAAAAATTGCAAATGCACGGTCGTCTTTTGTTAATTAACTTAGGTGGAGGTGTTCCCTCAGCCGCTATAGCGCCTTGCTTAACGCCATTGCCTACTATAGTCCCTGGATGAAGTGGGAAGCGGGATTTCGTTGATGGAAGTACAGAGCATACGAAGAACGGGGACCCGTTTAACCTTAACCAGTGAGTAAAAAATTCTGCAGATCCCACGTACCATGGGAGTCGATGTCATGCGAAGCATGCGGTGGGAAGGTGACCCTGGCGTAATTTTTTTCGCTGAGAGAAACGTTACAAAATGACGCCAAAGGTTTGTACAAATTTTATACGCACACATACAAGTTGAAGAGCCGAATATGTGTTATATAACCAGTTGTTTACAGTTGGGTAACGATGCCAACGGCAACGTGGGTATTATACCAACACCAGAAGCGGTAAGCTGATATGTTGTGCTTATACTTGTCCCTTGTGATGGTGTGACGTAGTGTCAGGGGTTTGGGCCTAGGACCGCTAGCCACGGAACAATCGAGCCACGAGTGCACACACACACACACAAATATATTTACAGAAAGAAAGCAACTATTAATGAAGTCTTCGTGAAAATAGGCTGTTACATGCAGTCCTATACTAAATGTGTCTCTAAATGAGAAGTCTCTCGCCGTGTCAGCTTGTGGCTTGTTGGACGGCGATCGCTCGGGGCAACGCGTCGCCTGGCTCGTTGACGTCGTCAACGGTAGTTGGCCCACGCCATGTCACGGCCTTCCGCCGCAGCAGCAGCAGGAGGGTAGCGGTCGCTTCGAAGCTCCGCAACAAAGCCGCAGCTCTCAGCCGCCGCGTTCGTCCCAGCAGCACACCGGGGTCATGCCAGCCACCCGGAACGGCAGCAGTACTAGCGGCCCACAGCAAACTGGAACTCACAGCCACACGGGACGGCAGCCGGAACAGCGGAACCTCGCCTGGTCCCTGGGCCAGTCACCCAGCCGGAGTACAGGCCTCGTTAACTGGTTGTCCAGCTGTCAGGACGGCAGCCGGAACAGTAGCGGTTCGCCTGGTCCCTGGGCCAGTCACCCAGCCGGAGTCCAGGACAGTACAGCGCCTGGAGGACGTCGCCTAGTTCTCCGGACCGGACGTCCAGCCGAGAACCGTCTACCCTTGCACGCTGCCTGCTTCGAACGCTGTCACGCGCTTTTTCGATCCCGCGCGCTCTTCATTGTCGTCTTCACCGGTGTCGCTCTTCTGCCCATATTATCACAGATGGAGAATGCACGCGCGTTTCAGGAATCCGTGTGCATGTGTGGAAGAAGTTCTTGACAGTTTAATTCTTGAACAAGGTCATCATCCCCGTGATGAGGGAGTACCAGCAGCTGGTCATGACTGTGTTATCGATCAGGTCGTGATCGCGGTGACGAGGGGTCCATGCGTAGTGAAGTATGAGGTATAGTACAGCTGTTGTAAATTGTGGATGCCTCGGTCATTTCGTCGACAAATTCTCTGTCGGTAGAGCGGGCGACTTGTCGGAATCTGAAGTCACCCTTCGCGTTTGTGAGGTATATAGGCCCTCGAGGCTGGTAGGCCTGATAGTGCTACGTAGACCAACATTAGTGGATGGCGCTTGTCGTATTCGTAGACTACCTGGGCGTATGTGGCCTACAGTAGCCTAGTCTAGAAAGCGGCTGCCAATCAATCTGGCATCATCCTCGGTCAGCATCAGGCCATCGCCCAGCCTCGTAAGAAATGAAGTGGGACACTGCGTCGTTCTGGCGGACTAAGAGCACTTTACGGTGCGATGATGTGAATATCATATGTAACTTTCGTTATGTATTCCTCCGGGGTCGAGCAATGCTTTAATATAGCTTGCTGAATCATAGGAATACAATTGTAAAGTTTATTAGACTGCTATAAAAGCGGAGCCAACACTGGAACCACAGCCGTTAATCTGATATGACGCCTCTTACGTAGGAGCATCATGTAGTGTTTATTGCTTTCTTCTAAAATAAGATAGCAAGCACCACAACCACAATTGACGTTGCACCGATATTACGCCTGCATAGGCTGTTTTTCCAAACCAGTTTGTAGACCTCGCGTGGCTCTATGGTAGAATACCTCATTGCCACGCAGAATGCTTGGGTTCGATTCCTGCTGGGATCGTAATTCTCATTCTCTTCCATTCGTCGCGTCAACGCTGCCGATGTCGGTTTTTCTTAACGCTCTCGCATTTAATGTCTGTTCTCGCCGTTTTTGGTCCGATATAAACTGTCAATCACCTGTGGCGGATACTCTTGCATCGCGGCCCATGGTAAACGGGTATGTGGCACACCTGTCTGGAGGAAAGGGTTTGACGACGTACGCGAAAGGATTTTCAGGTTATTCATGTCATGACTTGACAGTCATATTCGTCAAATCCTCTTACCCTCACATGCCAATTTTGGTGTACACGAAGTTAAGGAGGCGATCATGAGAGCCCCCAGACGTAGGCGGCTAGATAGATAGATAGATAGATATATAGATAGATAGATGCGTAGATAGAAAGCTCAAAGAGCCAAAGGTTCGCTAAGAAATGCTTCGCATTTAAAACTTCGTGTTGCTTTGCGTCCTCTCTTTGCATCCAACTCATCAGTTAGCCTCTTCAGCTGGTCGGGGTTTTACTTATTCGTTCTACTCATCTTTTCGAAGTGTATTTCAGTTTTATTTCAGACAAAATCAAGGCACCCCTTAAGGGTTATGTTCTATGGAAAAAGAAACCAAGATATTTTCATATCACCATTCTTGCCCGAAAAAACACTTAAAAAAAGACATGGACGACTGTTGAGCAACGCCTCCAAGAACATAACGCGATAGCATAATGGGGCCATCTCCATATCGACTTCTGAATCGCTAGCCAGACATCGCTACTCGATGGACACCTCAACTGTGCCGTGAGAGAGTCAGAGAGTGGAAAACATTTATTTGTAAATATTTAACGGTCGTTCTTGTGTTTGGACCTCCCATTCTGGAAGACCATTCATTTTCGCCGCCTTCCGGGCTCGGCTAAACAGTACTGCACCCAGGGTACGAGCTGAACAGTACCGCACCCTTCCCGACTATCGTATGACTTTGTTTAACCAATATTTTGGGATTCTGTTGGGCCGTCATGTAGTATAACGTTCCCGTCTGGGGACAGTATTAACATAGCGGATTTTACGCCGCTCAATCTATTTTGGATAACACATATGAATTAAGAAACGTCAAAATTTATAATCGTTGGTACATACGACCTGCATCTTCCTATCTAATTTGGGATCAGGCCGCACCTTCTCGGTTATTCCGTGACGCCTGGCGTACAGCCTGCCTCTATTCAGCCGAAGTGTGTCGCAGGATTTCAGCATATTTGCACGCGAGGGAAAGGAACTGCCTGCAGCCGTTTCAAGCTCTCCTGGAATGCGGCGCATACTGCGAGCACATTGGCGAAGTAGCCACTGTGCCATAAATAATCATCGTGCGAATTGGCGAAATATCCACGACGCGTCCCTGAGGCAATACGCGCTCCTACGCAGCTGCGTATTTTTGTGATTCTTTTGTTCCGATGATGATTAATTATATCTGATCGATTTGTAATAAGCGCGCCTTTCATATCCACCCACTCGTTGCGCAATTCACATGGTGTGACGCTTGGCGTGATTGCATCCTTCTGCCACGCAATGTTAGCTATTCAAGATGGTGGAATGCTAGGCCAGTTGGCGCAACATATTGTCAAAATATGAGCGGAAAAATGGCAATTACATTCCCTAATTGACAGAGGAGATGCGTCTTTTCTGTCATTTCCTTTTTGTTCTTGGTCTTTTTCTTGCTCATACTTTGACAATACCACATATGTTAGCTTGACTTCTTGCCTGAAGCGAAATCTGCATAACGAATTTTTCCGATCTAGTTTCAAGCATAAGCGCTGCTTTGTGGATGAATACTTGACTATCTCGCAGAATGCCTGGGTTAGATTCCGGATAAAACCTAGTTTTTGTATCATTGGGCGCAATAGTTGCGACGGGAACCGGCGGTGGCGGTGGCAGCGGATGTCATTCCCTCTGAAATCGGCTGTTCTTTTAAGCTCATAACAAATTATGCTGTAAAAGAAATTGATGTTTGTCCCTGTGGATGAGACGTTGCGATTTTGTGTTTATGGTCATAGCGTGAAAATCTTCCATGACCAAGGCATGACCAGGGATTTTTTTAAAATTCATTTCGTTTTTTAAATTACTTATTTATAACGATACGTCATGCTGGGTGCCCGGAAGGACACACAGATTTCCGCTTCAGGTTGGCCTTATATTGCTTACGCATTTAATCCCATTTCTTAGCTCCATTATTACTTGTGTGGGAATTTTCATCTTATGTTATGTGCACTGCAGGCACAAGACCCTCGGGACTAGAAAAATCCGCCGTACAATGTGCGAGCATCTGTTCTGTTCTGTTATGTTCTAACTGTTTTGCTGTGGAGAGTTTGAGGTCCATATTGCCTCGGCTACTCCATATCACGAAGTTATGCAGCAAGGAAAAAAAGAATAATACTGAACGGTACCGAAACATGAGCAATCCGAAAAAAAAAAACATAATAGCACACTGAAACCACTTCAAATATCATACCAATACTCAGTTTGTTTGCAGCAGTTCACACTGTCATAAACTGTTCACCCGCACACCTTCCTTTTCTACTATCAGTATATGCACTAACACATTTCATATAAATCCATCCCTGGCTGTCTATCACAGGCGCTTATCCAGTCCGTTCTCCACTAAAAAGTCTGTCAGGAAGATGTTCGCCTTTTTCTGAAGATGCATCTCAGGACATGGTCCAAGTAATTTCTTTAATGTGAGGGGCCGTCTGTCCAAACTTGCTAATTTTTTCTTTAATTTTTCTCTTTCATTCGCGTATTTAACGCACTCCAAAAGAATATGGCGAACATTTTCTTCTGCTTGACCACAATGGCATTCCGGGGAATTGGATCGATGTATCTTGTGCAGGAAGCTGTTTGTGTAGGCTACTTCCAATCGAAGTCTGTGGATTAACGTCTCTAAGTGTCGTGAGAGATCTGTCGCTGTGAAAAATTTTCTGTGTGGATAAACATCATAAAGTACTGATTCCTTTGATTTAGGGCTATCAAACCACTTCTCCATCGAACAATGGTTAGCTCCCTGCATTATAAAATGTCGAATATCCGCCCCAGACACAGGGATTGCGCAATCCCGTCCTTCGTTCAATGCTTTCTTCGCGAGGCTGTCAGCCTCTTCATTTCCCTTTATTCCAATGTGACTGGGTATCCATTGGAATACGATGTTGTGACCCTGCGCCGAGGCATGTTCCACCGTTTCTGCAATACATTGTGCTATTTCACCATTTTTGTAAAGTGCTCTCGCATTTCTGATTAGCTGAAGGGCAGGTTTGCTGTCCGTGCTTATCACCCACTTTCGTGGCTCAGAATTCTCGCAGATAAGCTTAACTGCTTCAAAGATAGCCACTAATTCTGCTGTCGTCGACGAAGATTTGTGAGATAATTTGTACATTCTCTTTTTCTGTATTTCGTGTATAAGAACCGCACAGGCTGACGCTTCTTCAGTGCATGATCCATCTGTATATATCTTCGTTTTGTCATTATGCGTTATATGAAAATGATGAAGTACCATCTGTGCGAGCATCAACGGTCAACAAAGGACCATGAAACGTAGCTTCCGGTTATGAGGTGTCGTCACGTAGGCTGGACAACCGCATATAAGGAAGAAAAGTGCAAAGCTGATAATGTAGGTAATAGATAAAAGATGTAAGGTATTAACCCTTTCACTCAGCCAGACTGGTCTATTGACACCCTGCTAAAAAGCATTTCCAGTACGTGAAAAAAAAGATATCATTCTGGAAGCTCTCGTAACTACGGTGCTCGTGTAAGGAAATGACGGCGCACATTTCACATGTTATTCTTGCTCCATCCACAGTGCCATGGATCTTCGCCGTCTCCAATCGCGCAGTGCTCTCGCATAAATGGGCACTTTCTCAGTTAAATATAAGAACAAACACAAGTTTCCACGTCGGAAGTCCACTTCACCGGCATTTCACCTTGGTTCATGCAAGCTGGCTTTCGCTCAAAGCGTAAGTACTTTGGCTGGAGCTAATATTTACGTTACATAAATGGAAGATAAAGTTCGCCATTTCAGACTAAAGAACCTTGGGGCGCCCCTTAAGCTTCGCCGTCAAGAGTGGAACGCGTTAGCGTAATCGGGCGCCGTTCGCATCTCCTTGTCATTTGCTTGCCACGCTCCCCTCCTCAGTGAACAACTCAACTGTACAGCGAGGGCAGGTACGTCTGTGCTCCTTAACGTTGTTTGTTTTAAAGTCTCTAAAAAGCCTACTGCAAGTGCAGTTGGACAGTGCCCGCTACGTTAAACATTTTAATTCTGATTAGTACGTGCACCTACTGCGCTGCACACTTTGTTGATGTTGTAGGTGATCATGACCATCAATTATGCCTGAACGCTCTGTAAATGATGGTCCTCTAAAGTACCCACTCGTTGAGCAGTGCATATGTGATGTCTGCTCCTATTTTGTGCTTATGCAGCGATAGTTAAGTGTAAGCGCGACTGCTCGTTAAAGGGTTTTATTTTTGCGAAGCAGTTTCAAGCACTTGCGTGATAGAATACCTGAATCTGACGAGGAGTACTTGGGTCCGGCGATTTTTATTCCTGGCATACACCGCGATTTCTCGCTCACAACGAACGCCGCCGACGCTGAAGCTGTCAAGTTATCTTCGGCGGCATGGCCTGTTTCGAGCCATCGTATTAAAACGCACTAGGTTCCTTATGCATTCACCTCAGATGACTCGAAGTCGAAAGCGATCTTCCTTTTCTTCTCATTCAATGTATTGATACTGCCCCGCTACCCTCCGGTATCTTTGTGCACGTAACGTGGTTTTCACTACATCGAGGATTAGAAGCACCTCACCTGAATTTGCGCAGCCTCAGTGATCGGCCGAACTCTGACCAAGCTACTTTTTCATGTGTTGTCGTCATCACGTGACGTCACAATAGCGTCATGCTGACGTCATAATGACGTCAGAAGCTTTGGCGATCTCTGACGTGTGTGGGGCATACCCGTATACCACGCGCCGCGGTATACGGGTATGCACCACAGGTGATTCAGAGTTTATATCTACCCAGGAACGGCGAGAAGAGACTAGTAATTTAAATGCAAGAGCGTTAAGAAAAATAGCAGCAGCGTTGACCCGACGAATGCAAAGAATAAAAGAAAAAATCACCTACACTTACGACAGCGTAATGCGAATTCTGAGCGCAGCTGTTTAGTCGTTTTGATTTTGCGATGAGCTGAGGCAATCAATTTGAGAGAGACCGCTATATATGTACGGATGCATACCATGCTTTGAGTAGCGTGAGTTGCGCGGACAATTTCGTGCAGCCCATTTTACATCTACCACCGCACACAGAGCGTAGCGCGACTGCCTCGCTAACCGGGAGACCGCGGAAGGCAGCGCACGGGTGCGTTCCACAACAGCCGGCGCAAACAGGCCTCCGTTCATGCAGTGCTTGAAGTTTTGGCTTTCGGCAGTTGTAGCAATGTAACATTTGTTACGTATTGCCACAGAAACTACCAGCGCTAGAGCGCTACGCACACTAGTCTGTACATTGCAGGCGTCGCGAACCAAGCGAAACAACGGCAGCCCCGTTACGACAAGCGAAGCCAGCCGCAGTGCACCTGCCAGCCCTGCATGCGCACGAGCTCTGACCGAAGAGCCAGCGCGCGTGACGGGGGAAGAAAGCGAGATTAGAGGTCAGTGGCTCATGATATGGTCAGTGGCTCTTTCGTCTTCGTTCGTGCTCTATCGGTTACGCCAAGGGCGACGCCGCTGAACACAGGAACGAGCGTCTAGAGCTGCGCTGTAAAATTAGGATCTCAGTAGGAATCGGACCCAGGCATTTTGCGTGTAAGTAAGGAATTCCACCACAGCTCCACGCCAGGTCTATGAACTCCTTTGGCAAAAGATATGCTGCTATATGTACTGCTATGATACCGGCGTGATTTCGGGTAAACATTTGATTGTGGTTCCACTGTTGTCTCCGCTTTAATAGCAGTCTAATAAACATTAGATTTATATTCCTATGATTCAGTAAGCTATTTTCAAGCATTGCTAGACAGCGGAGGAATACGCTAATGAAAGATGAAGTTGAAGTTTATTTCACCACAGTGTTACACATTTTTTTTACATCTTTGCCGACATACTTGAAACAATGATACAATGTGTGGTGTGGAATACGGAAAAAAAAAAGCTGCGATACAAACGCAGCTTGACTAGTCCCACATCCCAGCAATACAAGGCAGAAAAAGTGACAGCATTCATGAATTCATCTAAACAACTAAAAGGACACAAATACGTAGTTTAAAGTGCCACAATAAGAAACATCATTACATACAAAAAAATTAAAAAAATGTAGACAGGGTTGCACTCTTTGAAGACATACGAAAAGTAGAAATAAGCAAAGAATAAAAAAGAAATCTTTGGAACTGCCAAAATTTGTGCCAAATTTTCCCCCTTTTTTTTCTCTTGCGTCATGTAGATAAAAAAAAGATTGGACATATCCTGTCGCGAAAAAAGGCTCAATCGCTCCAATGAAAAATCACAGCATATTCACGGGGTGAATGATGATGAGTGGGGCGAAGCTCCGGAAGGAATCATCGGTAAACCGTGAAACTATTCCGTGCAATTGGCCCCACAATTCAAAGTGAAACACTTGAGTAAATGTCCCTCGAGATTCTGTCTGCGAGCGCGCGCTGCCGCCGCCTTGCGCGCTCGCCGCTCTGCAGCCTTGTCCATCCGGCGACTCCGAGCGCGCCCCAACAGCGAACGGGTTTTATTACACCGCGCCCCCTAGCGTACGTCGCCGAACGATTGCCTTCCGCCATATGTGACATCATTCCTATTATAACATCTCGCATCTTTTCATCAACTACAAGTACCGCCATCTAGTGAACACTCCAAGAACTAAACTATAGGTGGCTACCTACTACTACAACTACATACATCGGGGACGACCGACCCACGCCTTAAGGAGCTTCGCCCCTAATTGAATTTATTTAGTATGTGGGAAAGTGAATGTTTCAGCATTTGGAGACTATAGTTTGTTCGGCACCGATGAACCTTCCAATAATCGCTCTCTCTAGTAGGTCGAGACGAGATGCTGCGCTCTAAGCATGCTATGGAGATAAGATTGTTATTTCCTTTGTTAATTTCAGTTTTAAAGGACGCTAATAAACAATATTCATACATGTTATCAAATCTTAAACCCTGCATTTGTTGAATAAAGACGTGGTATGTGCATTATATTCGGCATTTGCAATATAACGCAATGCATTTTTTTTAAGTGTGAGTAGTTTCTGCTTAGAGTGCAAGGTATGTACCAGTACCCCACACCATAGACCATAGCATAACTGGGAACAAAAAAGCGTGTTGTAGATCATTAACATCTGAGTAGTCGGTAAAAATGACTGACATCTCATAAGCATGTTTAGTGCCTTACTTAACTTGTTTCTTACCATTTCGCTTTGTGAATCCCATAACATATGCTCTTGAAAAACAATTCCCAATGCTTTGGCCGTCGAAGAAAAATCACAGAATCGTGCAGGTGTAGTTTTGAAGTAGCTTCGTACTTTGTTACTTTTGAACGAAATAGCACGCCTTTGGTTTTTAAACAGTTGATTTGTAGGGAGTTAGCAGTCGACCATGCATACAAGTCATGGAGTGTCGTGTTTGCAGCTGAAATTAGGTCATTTACATCCACACCTCTGAAAAACAAGGAAGTGTCATCCGCATATATGACATATTTGATTGTGTAATTTATGTTTATAATGTCGTTGACATAAGTGATAAAAAGTAACCGGCCCCAATATAATACATTGGGGTACACCTTGAGCAAGTTTTTGCAAAGATGAGTGCTCTGTGTTTATGCTTACACACTGTAGCCTATTGCTCAAATAACTGGTGATTAAATTCAGTGCATTTTCTCTAATGCCGTAATAGGTCAATTTTTGTAAGAGGGTATTGTGAAGTTACGTATCGTATTCACATCATTGCTCCGCTAAGTGCACTTCATTTCGACAATACTGGTGTCTGAGCTCTAATGCGAGTGCTGACGTTACTTCAGACCATCAGGTACCAGATACCAGAGTAATTGACGTGCATGGTAATCCACGATGTGCACACAACTACTCCATTGTTTCGCCACAAAGACGAAGGAATAAATGCTATAGCTACAACTTGTAATGCCACGCGAAGAACGACAAGCAGCTTGAAACTTGCAGCACGCTCTAAAGCAGAAATGACTCACGAAAAGAACATACACAGGATGAGCACGATCTAACAACTGTCACAATTGTTGCTTCTATGTGCGCGAGCAGCAGCGATGCAGCGATGCTCGCACACATAGAACGCTGTCGATGCAGCGAGCGAAGTGACCTAGGTGCTCTCTGTAACGTCAACGGAAGCTTGCGGTGAAAGCACAAGACGTACAAATCGCCCCCATCACGAGGTAAGCGCGCGTGCAGGAGAGACACCCCCTGTAGAGGCGCGCTAGCATCTCAGCGCTCGCGGCTACGACCTTTAAAACGCTCCCTGCGTGCCATATCGCTAGTGATGACATTAACACGCTGAAGCCACCGAGCTTTGAGTATCGCCAACCGTAAATGGTGTATATAAACAGCTCGCCGTTAGTAAGCTGAAAAACGTGCGCTATGTGGCCCAGTGGTTCCGCACCGCACGCTGCGGAACGAGTTGTCGTAGGTTCGACTCCCGGTGGCGGGAACTTTTAACACGAAAGTGTTTTATGCCGGGGTCCACCAAGACTTCAGTGACGTATTTCCGTCACGGAAATGACATCGAAAAAATATACACAATCAGACGGCAAAAGAAAAAAAGGAACCGGCAACTGGCATCGAACCCACGACCGCTCGGTCCGCAACAGCAGATGCCGGGCACGCTATCCACTGCGCCATGGTCACAGACTCTGGATGCCTTACGAACGCGCCTTTTATATCTACCACTCTCCCGGTCGGCTGGGTGGTGGTGACTTCTGGGGGCGGTAAGGTAAAGTAATTCGTCATTGCTGCGGCCTCCACGACTAGCACTTGCAACGCGTTACGCGTCCGTCCCATTCGGCGCGTTTTCAATGGAAGTTGAATTTTGTCAATGCCTTAACATACCGCGAGGTGGCGACCTTTGCCCAAGCGTCGTAAAAGCGTCGGCCTCGCTCAGCATCACGCTAATACAAGCCAAAGTCGCTATGCGACGCGCGCCTGCCTCACCTAGCTGTAACACCGCGCTCCATGCTCACGCGCTCGCCCCGAGAAAAATCGCGGCCGGGCTACCGGGGCGGCAGGACGCGCTTTGCGTTTCCCTCTAGTCCGGCCGTGGTTTTCAATCACATTTTACCATGCCGCGGTATGGCGACCAAGTTCTGCGTCCAATATGCGACGCTCTTCTGGCTATCACACCTCGTTCTCTGATTACGCTTTCACCGTTAACTACTACAGCTACCACAACGGTTTGTTTAATCATTTAACATGGACGTTAGTCGTCGGGATGGAGATGTACCACCAATCATCAAAGTGGGTGCATACACGTTAAAAGGCGCCATTAGCTGCCAGACATCAATATACAATGTGCAAACTCTCTTATATCAATGTACAGTAAGCATTCAGTTACTTCTGTAAGGGCACGCTTTACTTTCGTGTTATTCCGATTCCTATTACGGAGGGATCAACCGTGTTTTTTAGGGGTGAAGCTCCTTAAGGCGGCACCCGTTCGTCCCTCGTAGTCGTAGTCGTAGTAGTCGTAGTGCGTAACCAGTCTTACGCTCTCACCTCCAAGGTGGTGCCGGTGGGAGATTTTTCCTGTGCGTTGTTGAACAATAAAAAATTCGCAGCGTGCGCGTTAACTAAAAGCCGAATTCTTCTGTCTCTCATTCCCCATTAGCAGCCATTGGCATGCTCCAGTAGGAAACGTTAGTAGAAGTAGAAGTGTAAGTGTTAGCTAAAAGCCGACTTCTTCTGTCTCTCATTCCCATTAGCAGCCATTGTTTACCTCCAAGGTAGTGCCTGGTGAGATTTCTCCTGTGCGTGATTAAACAATAAAAATTTTGTTCAAAACGCCGCTGATTGATGAAATAAACCAACGAAAGACGCCAGATGTTTTGTAAAAGCAAAATGAAAGAACGCCAGATGTTTCTAAAGCAAAACGAAGAGACGCCAGCTGCTTAACGAAAGACGCCAGATGTTTTCTAAAGCAATGGTTTTCTAAACAATGAAAATTCACAGCGTACATGTAAAATTAAAGTGAGCTGCAAGTCGTCATAACTCATCGAACCTTTAGTATAAACGCGCCCGATGTCACGTCGGTGATGATGTACTGGGGCAGAATTCACGGAAGATTCACGGCTTACCGATGAACCTCCGCAGCTTCGCCCACTCATCATCATTCACTCCGTGGATATGCTGTGATTTTTTCCTCTGACTTTTCCTTTGCCATCTGTTAGTGTAAATTTTACATCATCATATCCGTGATAGAAATACGTCAGTTGAGCTTGGTGCACACCGGTATAAAACACTTTCGTGTTAAAAAAATTACACCATCTCCCACTAAAGGGAACCATGTGTGGATGCGAAGCAACGGGGAGATGGTTCGCTTGAGAGGGAGATGGTGTAATTATTTTAGGAGCTGGCTCGCCAGGTTCTTAAGCTGGGGCGAAGTCCCGCGCCTTAAGCTGCATCCATCCATTCAAAGCGTCGTGGGACGCGAAGAAGAACTCTACGCGCGTCGTGTCTTCCCCTAACCTGGCCGTTAATTCTCACTGGGCGAGCGGAGAACGCGGTCGACAGGCGCGCGAAGGGGAGTGAGAGCGGAGAGCGGGGAGTGGATAGGAGAAGGGGAGGGGAAGAGAGGGTTACAAGGAGATGGGAGGGGAGAGGAGGTGTGTGGAGAGGGTCTGCGCATGCGCAGTAAGGGTGGTCCGGACGCACACCACCGGATTGAACTCGGTCATAAGCTGCTTCGCATCTAAAAAAGGCTCATCCCTCCGTCATAGGAATCGGTATATCAGGAAAGTAACACGTGGCTTCGCAGAAGTAGTGCATATTGTGCAGTGATATATGAGAGCTTGTACAACGTGTATTGGTGTTTGGCAGCTATAGCACCGTTTGACGTGGATGCACCTACGCTGACGCCGAGTGCCACATCTCCATCGCGTAGACTAATGCCCATGATCACGATTTCACCGTTGTCGTAGCTGAAGTTTTTAACATACGCCTTGACACCGCGTATCGTGAATCCCGCGCACAGATGACGTCAACAAGCACATAATAAACACAGGTGCTCGATATGCGCTTCTTCAAGGGGTCGTCAATTAGGGAGAGCAGCATTCCGGTGACTTGGATTGCTGTATCGTGTGCAGGGAACTGTTTGTGTACGCTACTAGAAGTTTGAAGTTTATTTCGATACAGTGTTACATTTTTTTAAAATTTTTGCAGTCATTCATGAAAAAAAAAAGATACAAGGTGTGGTGTGCAATGCGGGAAAAAAGCTGCGATAAAAACGCAGCTTGACTAGTCCCGTTATGTCTATGTGTCGTAGGAGATCTGCCGCTATTGGGAATTTTCACCTGACGCGTATCTTACTTGACTTCCGTGAATAGCTTTCTAGAAGCACTAGGCTGTTGGCTTACGTTCACACAGACCGCGAACGTTTTGTACGCAATATCTTTCCACCTTGGATGAACATGCTTCTTCAAGCGCAATAGTCATATGCATGCTTCTTGCTAAAAACATGCAGTCAAATTCAAGCAGCAGAATTCGCGGTGTTACATAAGAAAGTACATTTTCGCGAATAAAATGCAAGGCTTAAATTTTGCACTGCACAGAGGGCATTACTCATTTAGACCAAAAACGGACCGAGAAAATCGTGGAACAGAAAATTGCATTTTAATGCTGTACCTCTCTAGTTCATTGAGTGCTTACAATTTATGCATTTAGAGGGAAATAGAGAAAAGAAGAAATAACATGCATCGCATTATTATAAATGATCAAGGAACTATGTGGAGAAATGGCGTACACGTGTTCTAATATTCCGCGGTAAAAATAAACAACGCAAGACTCGTTTTTGTCCACCGCGATTGCACCGGGTTTTGTAGAGGTCTACAAAACGTCCTTAGTTTTAGTAAGAAAAATACGTCAGGGTTGCGGTTCCTACTGCAAATTTGAACTTTTTCGTTTGTGCGTTTCAACGGCTTTCTCTCAACTAGTCTTCGTCTTCGCACTTCAATTTTCTTTCTGCCAACCGCAAAAACCAAGGCGTCCTGTGGAGGGCAGGTAGCGCGACGACAACCCTCAAGCAGTCTAACCCACTTCCGTTTCTCACGGGGAACTTGTTCATCGTGCATTTAAACGTTCAAACTGCATTTACGGTGTTGCGCGAGCAGGCGGGGCCCAGTAAAGCATTTTTCATACAAGTAATTAGTGGTCCTTCTCAGCGTCGTCTGTTTCCGACCAACGCTCATTCATTCTCTTTGGCCGCTATTTCGCGCACCCCTTTGTCTTACTTTTGAGCAATATATAATAAGAAAACAACAGGAAAGTCCACATGCGATAAAGCCGGTCGCGTTCGAAAAGTAGCTCTCACTTTTCATATTTCATTGAGTTCATTTCAAGTTTTCGTTAACTGCGCCTTACATTGCACAATTGCTTTGAAGCTGTTTGCGCGCAATCCATTGCTGAATGTTTTTCAGATCAACAGCGATAGCTCTTGACGTGTCCGTAAGCACGTCAGAGCTATGGTGTTGCGCGTGCCGTATATCGACACCGTCACAATGTTGAATGCTTTAAGCATCAACCTAAAGGAGTGATGGCTGCATATTCTTTGTCCCGATAGCAGTGAAAAGGCGGCCGCATGACACGCTTCGCGAGGCACGCACTGAGAGAGCATATTTATTTGGAGAGCCGGCCTCCTCTTGGCAGCCTCATTTGATTCGGCGGTGTTGAAAAGTGACAATCAATTGCAGGTGAAACGGTAGGTGGTGCTACCCATTTTACAGGCCACAAAGTATACAATCCTATCACGTGTTTAGTTTCAAACTGTCGCACTATGCCGCTGTTGCTACGCTTAAGTTTTTATTGGCCATGTTTATTACTGATGATGAAACATTTATTCGTAGAATCAAGACATGACAAGAAAAAATAATGCTTGGTAGTCGTGCATTCATTGCCAAACGCTTAAAAAAATGAAGATGGCGTTCAAGTTCGCGCAAGAAAGGCTACACAGCCAATCGTCTTAAGCAGTGTGCTGTTCTCGCAAGCGCTGTAGTGAGCCCCGAGAGGTAATAGGCATCCTGAAGCCACAATAATAGAACGTCAATGTGGCTATCCATAAATAATTATACTTGTTTTCCAGTGCGCAGTTTTCTATAAAAGACTTCTCTGCGGTGTGACGCTGCTTCATATCTGAAAAAAGAAGAAATAACAAAAATGCATGTCTTTCACCGAGTTGCACGGTGTTTGCCAATTTTACGTCGTTTAATGTAATTTGGATAACCCATTTGAATTAAGAAATGTGAAACTTTACAATCATCGCCGTGCGACCTGCATTGCCCTATCTAATTTGAGATCAAGCGTATGTATAGCCTGCGCCTATTCAGCCAATTGTGTCGCAGGATTTCAGAATGTGTGCACCGAGGAAAGGAATGCCTGCAGCCGTTTCAAAGTCTCTTGTAATGCGTGCATACTGCGAGTACATTTGCGAAGTAGCCACTACGCGTCCGTAAGGAATTACGCCCACCTACGCAGCTGCGCATTTTTATGATTCTGTTGTTCCGACGATGATTAATTATATCTGATCGCTTTGTAATAAGTGGGCCTTTCATATCCACCCACTCGTTGCGCAATTCACGTGGTGTGACGCTTGACGTGATTGCACCCTTCTGCCACGCAACGTTACCTATTCAAGACGGTGGACTGCTAGGCTAGATGGCGCAACATATTGTTAAAATATGAGCGGAAAAATGGCAATTACATTCCCTAATTGACAGAGGAGACGCTAAGTGTCTTTTCTGTTATTTCTGTTTTTGACTTCTTGCCTGTCGCAAAACCTGCATAACAAATTTTTCCGATCAAGTTTCAAGCATAGGCGTTGCTCTGTAGCAGAATACTTGACTACTTCGCAGTATGCCTGGGTTCGATTTCGGATCACACCTATTTTAGATGCGAAGCATCTTATAGCGGAGTTCAAACCGGTGGTGGTGGTGTTGGTGTGCGGCGTGACCACCCTTACTGCGCGTGCGCATACCCTCTCCACGCACTCTGCACTCCCCTCACCGTTCCTCCTGTACACTTCCCTCCTTCCCTTTCCCCATCTTCACTTTCTTTCTTCCCTTTCTCCCTCTCCACACCCTCTCCCTTCCCCTTTCCCCTCCCCCTTTGCACTATTCCTCTGAAACGCGGGCTAGACATGCCCAAATTCTCTCCTGCGCAACTCCCGCGATGAGCGCCAGCGTATGCGTGTCCCCTCCCCCTCTCTCTCCTCTCCTACACTGCCCCCCACTCGCGCGCCTGTCGACCGCGTTCCCCGCTCGCCCTGTGAGAATTAACGGCCAGGTTAGAGGGAAGATAAGACGCGCGTAGCGTTCCTCTTCGCGTTCCACGACGCGAGGTCGGTAGCATGCCCAACGAATGCCAACGAAACGCGATCGTGCAAGTGCTCCGGCTTCGCATCGCCTCATGGTACCCTTTAGCGGGAAATGGTGTAATTTTTGAGTTACTGCGCGATAGTTGCGATGGGAACCGGCCGTGGTGGTGGCGACGGATGTGATTGCCTCTGAAATCGGCTGTTGTTTTAAGCTCAAAGCAAATTACGCTGTAAAAGAAAATGGATGTTTATCCCTGTGGGTGACACATTGCGCTTTTGTGTTTATGGTGATAGCTTCGAAATCTTCCATTATCAAGGCTTCTTCTTTTGAATTTATTTCGTTTGTTACATTACTCATTTATAACTTGGCCTTATAATGCTTGCGTACTCAATCCTGTTGATCAGATCTATTCTTACATTGTTATTTTCGTCTTATGTGCACTGTCGGCACAAGCCCCCTCGGTAATAGCAAAAATCCACCCTACTCAGAACGGTAGATTATGGCTGGGCGTCGCGTTTACCCATGCGTATGCGTTCTGCATAGGGATGGCCGACACCACCGCCTGTGAACACTGCGGCGACGAAGAAACAATTCGGCATGCTCTGTGTGACTGTGCGAAGTATAGCACACAGAGACAATCTCTTTACCATGCTCTCAAGAAGTTAGACGACCAGCCTCTATGAGAAGAAAGACTACTACGCCATCATCCGGACATAACGTCGAAGAAGAAGGCTTTACAAGCACTACTAGCCTTCCTGCGATCCACTGGCCTCTCAGAGCGCCTCTGAGCGGAACGCTCTCGTGTGTGTGTGGTTGTTTTCCTTATTTATTATGTGTGTGTGGTTGTTTTTCCTTATTTATTATTTATTTTCTCTCTCTCGCTTTCAACCCCCTATTCCCCAACCCAAGTGCAGGGTAGCATACAGGATACAAACTTTGGTTAACCTCCCTGCCTTCCTCTGCTCTTTCTCTCTCTCTCCACCCTACTATGTGAGAGCATCAATGATAAGCAAAGGCCCATGAAACGTAGCTTCTCTTTGCAAGGTGTCTTCAGGTAGGCTGGGCAACCACACTGAAGGAAAGAAAGTGTAAAGCTGCGTTATTCTTTTTTAGATAGTATGGGTAATGCATAAAAGATGTAACGTATTAACACTTAGACTCAGCCAGACTGGTCCAATGTCCCCCTGCTAAAAAGCATTTCCAGGGCATGAAAAGAAAATGACTGGAAGCTCGAGCACATACGGTGGTCCTATAAGATAACGAGGACGAACATTGTATTGCCACGCCCGCTTCTTCTTTCATTTTGATGTGTTCGAGTTTGACCAGCAAGGACGGTTATCAACGCTCGACGCTGGCCGCGAAGCAGTGTTCGAGAAGCTTCACGATTATAGTAGATCGTTTTGTTAAAGGGGCCCTGCAACACCTTTCTTAGTTATATTGGAATAGTCTCATTATTGACGTATGACTCTTCACGAGTCATATGCCGCAAAAATTTTTCGAATCCGTCAAGTCTAAGTGGTGTTACCAAATTATAGAGATCACGTTCCGCAGCTTTCTCCCTTAACTCAACGCCGCGAGCGCGCGGAGAGCTAGGCAGCGACAGGCAGCGACTCGAGGGAGGGAGCGCAGACGAGCGAGGCTCCGCCCAAGAGCGCCGGCGGAAATTTTTTCTTCATTTTTTTCTCTCTGACGTCTGGGCGCAACCACGTGGTCTGTGCCGCCACTTCCGGTCGGCTTGCGTCGTTCTCGTCGAGCGGAGCCGATGTGTATCGCGCGTGCTTGAAAACTGCGCGTCGTTTTTGTAATGTTGGGTGTGCACCTCGAACGCCGTAGTGTTTTCATCGCTCTGCCAACCATGGAAGCAAACCTGCGCGCTCGTTTGGAACGAATGACAGCTGAGATCGGTTTCGGCCCATACTCCGATACACCGTTCTAGTAAGACGGCACTGGCAGACGACCCCGAAGCGCCGCCATTACCGGACGCCAGCATTGTTATCGGAGACATGCTGCACGGCTGCCTCGGTCGGTCGTGAGAACGTGCCGACGATGCAGTTCCCAGCTGACGAGGCAACACTCGAACGGCTGTCACTCTCAACGGCAACCGGCGATGGTCAAAAGCACAGAAATATTCACGTTTTCGGCACTGCGCATGGCGAAGAAAACGGAACCACGCAACTACGAGCAGACGAGCTGTCGGTGAGACCGGAAGTGCTAATATTAATGTTTGTTCGGTGTTTTTAACGCGATAACAGAATATAAACATACATATTATCTACTTATTGAACTCAAAATTAACAACGAAAGTAATAATGAGGGTGTATCGTGATTATAACATCAGCCAATGGTGGAACTGCCGACAATCGCGTCATATTTTGCGGACTAATACATCATTTGTCGAGAGAAGAGGGAGCGATTTTCAGCTGACTTTGAGAATTTATTGTAAATTCCAGGCCGTGCGCATCGCTATAATATTTGGCTCGCGTGTTCTCGGGAGCCTCGACTACCGATCGGCAGCGCTTTTTGAGCATGCTCGAAAAGTGTTGCAGGGGCCCCTTTAAGATTGCGCGCCGCACGCGAATGTTCCAGCTTTGTCGAGAGATAACGCCGCCACCAGCGATATTGCTGGAAAGTTCCATAGCGCCTGTATAAAAGCCGACGCGCTTGACCGCTTGTCAGTTGATCGACGGACGACGCCCTGTTCGCCGCTATCATTGTACAGCGTGTATTGCTGTAGTTCTAGTTTTCAAGTTTCTCGGCCACAAGTTCGGCCAAATAAACAGTTCCATCTCGGACGTGCTGACTGTTGTCTTCGTCGACGTCACGACCACGTGACATCTGGTGGAGGTGCGGCTTCTTCCATGATCCGGACGCCCCCGCGAAGCGTTGACCCAAGCCTAAGCCGCAAGGAAGACGACGGCAAAGAAAACCCGGATCGTCGAGCAAGCCGCAGGCAACAAGGTCTACCTCCAAAGCACGGGCCTCTACTTGAAAAGACCCGGCAAACAAAGATCCTGACCTCGACCACAGCGACGATGACAGACGCTGTGCCGCCCGCACCGATCCTTCTCCGGACGCCCAAGGAGCCGACAACCTTCCGCGGATCGTCGTTCGAAGACCCGGAAAGCTGGCTCGAAGCCTACGACCGAGTCGCCGTTTTTAATGCTTGGACCAGCGAAGACAAGCTACGGCATGTCTATTTCGCTTTGGAAGACGCCACTCGGACCTGGTTCGAGAACCAAGAGCGAAGCCTGACAACGTGGGACATTTTTCGCGACAGGTTCCTCACCACATTCACGAGCGTCGTCCGCAAAGAGTGGGCTGAGGCCCTGCTCGAGACCAGCGTGCAGATGCCGAACGAAAACGTGGCGCTCTTCACGGAAGAGATGACCAGGCTGTTTCGCCACGCAGACCCTACCATGACCGAAGAAACAAGAGTTCGCCTTCTCATGCGAGGAGTTAAGAAGGAGCTCTTCGCTGGCTCATGCGGAACCCACCCAACACAGTCCAGGAATTTGTTTCCGAAGCCACAACCATCGAGAAGACGCTGGAAATGCGAACCCGACAGTACGACCGCCACGCATTCCAAGACAGCGCAGCAGTTCATGCCGTCGGCTCCGACGACTTGCGCGAAACGATCCGAGCCATTGTGCGAGAGGAGCTGCGAAAGCTCGCACCTTTTGCACAGCCCGAAGTGACGTCGATTGCGGACGTTGGTACGCGAGGAAATCCAACAGTCCTGGGTGTTCCTCAGCCGGCACTGCCGCAGCTGCAAGCAATGAGCTATGCTGCTGCAGTCCGACGCCACGCCCCCCCTCCTCGCCCACGTCAAGACGCCGCGCCGCACCCGCAGTTCCGCCGCCAGGCACCACTGCCGCCACCACCGACGTCATACCGCCCGCCAGCCGGTCAAGCGATACACGCCGAGGAAGACCGACGTTTGGCGCGCCCCGACCATCGTCCACTCTGCTACCACTGCGGAGAAGCCGGCCACACCTACCGCCGCTGCCATTATCGACAGATGGGAGTAAGTGGGTTCGCCGTCGACGCGCCGCGTCCACAGCAGGGTGAACGACCACGTGACATCGCCGACTATCTGGCAGGAGCGCAGTGGACCCCCCGAGGACCTTCCCGATCGCCGTCGCCAGGCCGATACGCCTCTCCCCAACGCCGACATACACTGGCCGAACCGGGGCCGGTCACCTAGCCGCATCGGGAAACTAAGGGCAGCAACCGATGGAGGTGCGGTTGCTGTACGACGAAATACCGAAGACCCTCCGCCGCCGACGCCGCCGCCACGACGAAGGTTTCAGAACACGACGCGAACCCCTGACGACGAAACCTCGCGGACCGAAGTAGACCTGACGACGCAACGTGGAAGCAGCGGAACAAACCGACGTAGCAGTGACCCGACGCCACGACCTAACTGCAAAACGAGGGACGACGAACTAGTGACCTCGACGTTCTTATCGACGGCCACAGCGTCACATCCCTCGTCGACACCGGAGCCGACATTCTGTCATCAGTGCACCATTCGCCACGAAGCTGAAGAAAGTCAGGACAGCCTGGGAAGGCCCCAAAATCCGGACAGCTGGAGGTCAGCTCGTAACGCGGAGGGAATCTGCACAGCGAGACACCATTAACAAACGGATTATCCCGCTAACTTCGTAATCCTGCGCGTTGCTCGAGAGGTGTCATCTTGGTATGGACTTCTTAGGCCTTCATGGTGCAATCATCGACCGAGGCTAAGTCAATAACACTGCCACGGAAAAGGCACTACCGCCGCACACTCCGCCAAGAAAGCACGCCTTGAATGTTGGAAGACCAGGTCACCATTCCCCCTCGCTCCAGCGTCATCCTTTCCGTCGGCACTCAGAAATCAGCAGACCTGGAAGGCGTTGTTGAAGGCGACCATCACCACTTGATTAACCGCAAGATTTGCGTCGCAAGAGGAGTAGCAGAGCTGCGGACAGGGAAAGCAACAGTTATGCTCACGAATTACAGCAACGATTACAAGCAGGTGAGCAAAGGCACGACGGTCGCCTACATCGAAGAAATCGTAGAAGCCAGCAATGCTTTCGGCCTCACCGATTCTCCCGAGCCTACGCCGACGAATAATGCACCGCAACCAGCTTTCGACATCAATCCCAGCCTTCAGAAGCACAAACAAGAAAAGCTCAAAACCCTGCTCTTGCAATACAAGGACTGCTTTTCATCGTCGTCAAGAATTAGGCAGACTCTTGTGGCAAAACATCACATCATAAGAGAGGAAAGCGCCAGACCACTCCGTCAGAGCCCGTACAGAGTTTCGACGCGAGAACGCGAGGCCGTGAAGAAACTGGTCGCGAAATGCTACGCGACGACATCATCCAGCCGTCGAAGAGTCCGTGGGCATCCCCGTTGTGCTAGTGAAGAAGAAGGATGGGACTCTACTTTTTGCTTCGATTATCGTCGCCGAACAAAGTCACGAAGAAGGACGTGTATCCCCTTCCTCGGATAGACGACACCCTGGATCGATTACACAACGCAAAGTACTTTTCGTCCATGGACCTCAAGACCGTTTACTGGCAAATAGAGTCGACTAGAGAGACCGAGAAAAGACTGCTTTTATAACACCAGACGGCCTGTTCTAGTTCAAGGTCATGCCATTGGTCTTTGCTTTGCCGGCTTGCACTTTTCAACGGTTTGGATACAGTACTAGCCGGCTTGAAGTGACAGATGTGCCTCGTGTACTTAGACGACGTCGTTGTTTTTCCTCAAACTTCGACGAACA